>NC_044601.1:46685375-46885375 GCF_901933205.1 Camarhynchus parvulus
AATGTGTTTGCTACCATCAGGCTTTCAGACTAAATTGTCTTTTCTTAATATGCAATTTGGCAGTAATACTGAAGTAATAAAAACTGGGGACAGTTTCTCTTCCTCTAGTACCTTTTAAGGTAGTGTCTTCTCATATCTGTCTGCTCCTAGCTGAGGTCACTGGAGATTGATTTACAAATGTACATCCAAGTACAGAATTCATGCAGTTGTCAGAATATAGTATCTTAATATAATAATCAGGCAAAAAAGATATGCATCTGTAGGTTCTGTCGATTATTTTTTCTTATCCATGTTGATGAATGGCATTCCTAAGAGAAAAAAAACAGTAAAAATGCTTTTGACATAGAAAGTGTCAGATACAAAGTTTGATATGCAGTAGGTCTCTGATGTGGTGAACAAAAAGGTGCTCCCTTATCTCAAAGTAAAATTGTTTTCTAATCTGTAACAATTAATGATCCATAAATTTATAGTATATTAGTAAATTTTGTGAATGTATATATATTTTACTGCTGTAACTAAAGAGTTGTCCACATGTAAACCAGAATTAGGAAAATATTTTTAATACTTCGGTGTGCACTCAACCTTTGAAACCACAATCTCATCAAAGTTTTCTCTCAGATGTTGTTACATATTTTTAATGAAAGTTGTATATTATTCAGCCAGCTAAAGGCTGAATGTTTTTCAGTTTTTTGAAAACTATAGACCATAAACTTAAAACTGAAATGTGTTGGTAGTAATGGTGGTGGTGATTTTTTTTTCCTATATAATTATAGATGAAGAAAAGATCTGGCCTCCTTGTATCAGAGTAATTGTAGTAAGATCACCAGTTCTACAGACTGGGTCACTTTATATTATCACTGCTGTGAAACCTGCTACAATTGGAAGGTAAAACTGAATGAAATTTTTTACATATATATATATATATCTCAAACTACCTCTCTTTAAAAGCGGTGAAAAGCACTTAGGATTGCTTGTCTCTACTCTTCATGCTTGTCTTCCTAGCCTGCAGCAGTTGTGAGGAACTCTGAGTTTGGTTAGTCCACAGTAAGAAATTCAAATCAGGTCACATAACATGTCATCATGATAATGTAACAGCATACATACTTAATGCAGCTCAGCACACCTGAATAGTGATAATTTGATGTTGTGACCGAGTTCCAGTGGCAGTACAACTGCAAGCCCTTCTTTGAAAACTTGTTTCCTAGAAAGTAAGTAAATGTTGTCCCAGGCCACTGAAGTACATTTTTTTTCAGAAATGGAAGAATGCCCTTCAGAAATCTAGGATCACTAGACTTTCTCACACCTTCCAATTTCATTAGGGTTTGTTCATTGGCTTTAGATAATAAGCTGGTTTGTGCTAGACTGTATGCATTCTTACAGTTCTAAACCTGTTTTTTTCATTGTGGATGATGAATTTAATGATGATGTAAAGCTTTCTTCCATGCTTACATGAGAACCTTACCCTGGAAAAGCTGTTTCTGTCTAATGCTGATAGACACGTTTTGATTTCCTCTTAAAGGTTGAGTCATGTATGTGAAGCTCAGCAGACAACTCTACTTTGGATTTGCATATAGGTCTTTTACTAGCTGTATTGCTTCTTAATCCCTTAGTATAAGAATGTAATACACAAATCCCTTCTTCCTACTACTGCACTGTTCTGATAACAAAAAATGGAAACAATCCAAAACTCACCTTGAGTTGTAGAGATTACTTTGTTTACTTGTATTACCTGCCTAAAGCGACCAAGAGTTCAGGTTCACCATGGAACACGGACACCAAGATGCACTAAAGAGCCTGAAGGATGCAGAGTTCAGACTGTTAAAGGCATTGCATGACAGTTCAGATAGAAATATCAGGTTTATAAATAAGAATTTATTGGTACTCTTTACTCATTTACTAATCATCTGCTTGGTATCATTTATACAAATGGCAGAAAGGACCTAAAGCAAGTCTTTACATTGTGTATACAGCAACACAATGTTTTCTATCTGTAAAAAATTCCAAATAGCTTTGAAGAGAAATATGATACTACAGTTCAACTGAAATATACCTTTCATGAGCCACTTAAAAGACTTACTTATACTTTGTTGTGATTTGTATATCAACTTGCCTTTCCAGAGAAAAAGATGTTGGACACACACTTCAGATTCCTGAAGTTGGAGTCAGTAAGGTAACTCTTGTTCATGTCTGCTGAAAGGTAGATCAGAAGACATAAATGTATAAATGAAGCTTTAGATTTTGTGGCTTTAAATTTGGAACATCATGTTAATTTTTTGAAAGAACTTTTGGAATGAGATATGGGTTTAGCCAGACTCGAATTTAGAAAAAATGAAAACATATACTATTTTACTGAATGGGAACTTAACACAAACAACAGTGTGTTTTCAAAATCTTTGAGTCTTTAATTTTGTAGTTATTGAACTTGAGGACAAACCCTGTTATGTACTAATGGTATATAAAATTTTGATGTCAGATAGTAAGAATTTCTTTACCAAGTAATGCAGTCCTTGCAGTTACGCTCAAAGTGGTTTCTTTTATTTTCTTTCAAGCAACTGTGGAAATTATGTACAGGGAGTTTGAAAAATTAACAGAATTCCTTTCAATGGTAGATTGAATGGAAATTTTTGTTATAAATCTGTGCTCTGTTTTGCTAAATATTTCAACACAGACCCTAAATACAGCACTCCTAATAAAATAAAACTGTAGATTGACAAAGTTGTGTCATGCAAACAAAAAGTTAGCTAAAAAAAAAATCTATGAATGCAAGTATCTCATGAAACACACTTTACTGTGTCTATTTTAAATGCTAGTTCTCATTAATCAGCTGCTATATTTCATACAGAAAAATTTCTGGAGTAAATATTTCCCTGATATTAATAACTTTTTCAGGCATGTGTTTGAAACTGGGCAAATAAAGAAGCCAAAAGACTTTCATTTTTCTGTGATGTTACCATTTTAGTACTTTACAGGTACTGACAGTTTATATAAGAAGTTACTTCACTTTTTAGATAAGGAGTCAAAGGTGAAAAGATAAATTACATATCTGCAGAAATAAATAGTTAGGTAATAGTTGTTTTCCTCACTGTTCTTACTTTTTAGCTGTGATCAACTTTGGTGTTTGCTTTTCTTGAGTGGAAAATGAGATTTTAAAAAAAGCTACACCCTGCAGATTTAACCTCTTTAGATGTTTTGGTTCTATTCAGTAAAGCAGAAGTAGAAAATAAAATGTCTATTGAATGAACTAGTCTGCATCATTATGGGAGTGTAGTAAGAAATGCTAGCCAATCTTCAATTTTTATTTTTTCTTAACTGAAAAACAGCAACTACAATTGCTCTAAATTGTCAAATTTGAAACAGTCACTTTTCAACAGCCACTTCTCTAGACTTACTGTTTTTATTGGAAGTTCTAGTAGGTTGGAGAAGTTGATACTTTGGTTTGTTCAGTGGCCTTTTTTGGAGGTAGTACATATCTTTATGAATTTGGCTAGGAGTTGCATCTTTTCTGGTCTATGGGAGCAATACCTATACAGAACTGCAACAAGACTGAAAAAAAAAAAACCAAAAAGAAAAAACCCACCACATTATTAGTCTCCATATCAGAAAGGAGATAAAAGAAACAGTAAAAGATTGGTATATGGATTGTGTCCTAAGTATTAAGATGCAGGAGAAGGTGAGTTATGTGAAAGTTACAAAAGCATGGTATTTAGGGAGTTATTTCAGATACGAAAGACCAAGTAAATGGAAGCAGAATGAGATCTGTTTTTAAACGAGAGTGCTATAAAATAAAGAGCAAAAAGCCTATTATTTAGAAGAACGTTAAGAAGGTTATATTACTGAATCTTGCAGTTCTTTAAGTAAAGCATACTTGTCATGTTGGAAGAATACAGTTGTCCAGTAATGAATCAGCTTATGACCAAAGTCATTACATTAACTGTATGCATTAGTTCATAATGTTGTGGCCCATTCATTTACATTTCACAAGAATGAAATCATAAAATGTGAAAACTTTATTAAGTTAGAGTACCAGACCCACTCATTTTAAAGGTTTCAAAATATATTCTGAAGTCTTACTGTAAAATAACATTTAAATTGTTAAGTATTCACTTAACAAGAACATTTAACTTAGGCTTCTATGTGTCAGTTTCATGCAGAAGTGTATTTTGACCACGATTTGCAAAATTATGTTCTTGTGGATCAAGGCAGTCAGAATGGAACAGTTGTTAATGGAAATCAGATTCTCCAGGTGAGTACCTACTGTTTTAGTGCTTTTTATATTGCAGAAGACTAATCTTGTGGTCATTTTAAATGTTTTATGGCAAATCACTTACAATGCCATTGTATGTCTTCTTTCATACATTAATGCCTGCCTTGGTTCCCTTCTGATTTTAGCCACTTGGAGTACTTAATGTTTGGTTATGCTAGGAAAAATCCGCTATGGTTACAGCTGTGCTAGAGTGAAATACCCACCCTAATTAAACAGTTGCCTATGTTTGTGAGACCAAACTGAACCACTGAGTTGTAAGCAGTGTGCATGAAATAGTGTGTCCTTCATGAGTTTTTAACTTGCCTGCTAAAACTTTTGTTTGCTGTAGCCTAAAACAAAGTGTGATCCCTACATCCTGGAGCATGGAGATGAGGTGAAGATTGGCGAAACTGTGCTTTCTTTTCATATTCACCCTGGCAGTGATACTTGTGATGGATGTGAACCAGGACAAGTTAGAGCACATCTTCGCCTGGACAAGAAGAAAGAGTCTTCTGGTTAGTAATATTATCACAGGTTATATTTTTTATTATGGCTGTTTACTTTATAAAAAGAAATTCATTCAGTTTTCATATAATTTTCTTGTCAGCTTGTAGTACTTGTACATAATGATGTATTTTTTTCTTGGTGTATGTGTCTATGTATAATAATGTCAGAACAAAAATTCTCTCCTTTGTTTTATGATTCAAAACATTGTTACCTTAGTAATTACAAATTCAGTCCTGTGTTCTTCCTTTTAGTTTGTCCAGCACTTAGCAAAGAAGAGAGAGAGCTAGTCAGAAGAAAAGCATTAAAACAAATACGGGTAAAATATGGTTTACAGGTGAGTTTACAGTAGAAGTTGATTAAGTTTTTGTAATCTTGTGGTTCTTACCTTTTTTTAAGTACTTTGTGATTCCTATTTTAAGCCAGAGACTTTGTTGAATAAGGGACATTTTCAAATTCCCTTAAACTTATCCCTGTTTGTCTTTTGTGCCCTAAATAATTATTCTTTACAAACCTCTACAAAGAAAGATGATGATAAGAGGACATGAAAGTTCCATTGAAAATTGAAGGTCCTTTCAAAGTGTACAAGATTTCTGATCCTGTGTTAAGATTTTGCAAGACACTTCGTTTTTATGTCTGTAGACTAAGTTTTCACTGAGTTGCAGTCCTGTCTTTTATTTGGAAAGAAAACATAATAGCAACTGGAAAATTATGGAAGGGAATGGGAATTTTTTCAGGTTTTTAAGTCCATAGAGGAATAGAAACATGAACATACAGGCAATATATGTCTTCAAATTACTTCTGTTGTAGCATTTTAAATGCTTCCAGCATTTGTACTAAGTATTCATGTAAAAAACAAAATGCCGTCATTTCTATGAAATTCTTCAGGTACCAAAATAATACTGATACAGAATCCATAAACGTACTTAATTCTGTCATTTATTCTGGAAAAAAAAGTGGTTGCTGAGGAACAGGCTAAATGGTTATATAAAAAGCCAGTGTCATGTGCACATGATTTTCTGCTTAATATGGAGAGACTGACTCTTTGTACCAAGAGAAGATTCAAAAGAATATTATTTTATTTACAGCTTCTGAGAAATGACTGAATTTGGCAATGTTATGTGATTATGGCAGTAATATGGTTTACAAAGTATGCCTGTAAGCTAAGAAAATACTGAGGACTGCAGATTTTTAGAATTACTAAAAAAGGCTGAAGCTCCCATACTTTTGGAGGGAAAGAGGGAAGTTAACAAAAATAAAGAATTTAAACCCCACTCTCTTTGTCTTAATGTGATTAAATCTGCTCGGAAAGAACACAGAATATGAAGACAACAAGGCAGTGAAAAATCCAAAGTACAAAGACAGAGCAGGAAAACGCAGAGAGACCGTTGGAAGTGAAGGAACCTTCCAGAGAGATGATCGTTCAGCTTCTGTTCATATGTAAGTTGGGGGTGGGGGAAAGTATCCCCCATGTTCCTCTCTTGTGAATCTTTAAAAAAATAATAATGGAATAAGTATCAATTTGTTAGTAGCATGCAATTTGTTAAATTACAAATAACCTGTGTATGTTGTGTTAGGAAATCTAGAAAATTTTGAGTTTTTCACACTTCCCATTTCACGTGCTTTTATTTATTAACTCATCACCTTCCATATAAAAATATATGGAAAGTGAGGACTTAAGGATGGCAGTAAGGACACTTACATCACTTCTTTACCAACTCAAAAAATGTAAAGGACTCCCCAGCTGCATTAGTGACATCTTCAATAATGTCTGTTTTTCAAGTGGTTCAGTCTTTATTTTTCCTATTCAGTTCCAGTAATAGTGCACATGCAGATTTTTCACCTGCAGCTTCTCTTGCTGTCAATATCCAGCCACTCACAGGAGCTGTATTTACATACCTCTCAAATGACACTTGATGTTCCTTCAGTTGTTACTTTGCCTGTGTAGCTGTAGTTGGGGTTTTTTTTAAGAAACATAAACTTGTAGGTGCGTGAGAATTAATAAAAGGAAGCGTGAGATGACAAAATAGGTGGAGGAGGATGATTTGGCAGCGATACCCCTTTTTCCATATTGTTGTAATCCTTACCCTCCTACCTGTGATGTATCTTTTAACTCCTAAAGCAAACAAGTAGTTCAGGAGGTTTAAGAAAGCTGATACTGACCTGAGGCTTGTTCTTCTGTATAGCTCTTGATGGACTGATTCCTGATTTCTATATGTATGCACATTTCTGTTTTTCAGTATTTGAAAGCATACTCTTTATATTAACTCTTGCTCATCAGTTATCTTAAACTTTCTTCAAAGTGAAATCAGCAACAGCAACAAAGGACATAAAATGTTGGAGAAGATGGGATGGAAGAAGGGGGAAGGTCTGGGAAAGGATGGTGGTGGCATGAAGGATCCGGTAGGTCTTTCTGGTGTTCACTTGAGACAAAAATAATAGTAATGTATTTGTAGTGAAAAGTATCTAATTGTATGCCACTACTCACTTGAAACTTACAAAAAGCCTGGTTAAGAAAGAATAATCTCAGTGGGACTAATCTCAAATTCTTTTTTCTTTGACTAATGGGGTATTTTGAAATTTTTCAGTAGTGTTGTCCCTCCCTACGCTGTGTTCACTAGAAAAGTAAGCAAAGGAAGACAGCTTCTAGCCATTGAATTAATAATCTCATATTTGAATACAAAGTCTGGAGGAAAATTGGAATAATTTAAGTGATGCAATTTGAAGATTGGTTTAGGGTGGAATTCTTTCTCAGAGGCTGATGTAGCACAAAAATCAAGCTAAATGATGGGCATTGCAAGAGGAAAAGCTGGAAGAAGTCACTGTAGCCAGCAAGTTATGGGCCTCTGTGGCAGCCATGTTAGCCCCATTTTTGTCACCAGAGATGTATGGTCTTCTGGCAGTAGTGCTGCTCAGAGCCACACCACACCCTGTGTTGTCAAACTAGCCAGCACAGGGATCACATGCTGCTCACTCAGTGAGGTGTATTATACAGTTATTTTTGTGGCATTTTGGGACATTATTCAGGACTCTAGATCATAGTTCCAGAAATGGTGATGTGATACATCATTTTCATGGTACTGTTCATGTATGATCTAGGGGTTTTAGAACATAAAAGAGAAGTGCTTGGGGAGAGGGGGTGGCATGTGTATTACAAAACCAGAATTTGTAGTATTTAGAATACCTAACTTGAAATTACAGCAGTATTTCATGTATTTGACAGATCCAGCTGGAGTTACATCAGAAGCATGCAGGTTTAGGTACTAGGAGACCAGCCTCAATTGAAGATGTTCAGCTTGTCCAGAGCAAGAATAAAAAGAACTGGGATAAAGCAAGAGAGAGGTTTGCTGAAAACTTCCAAGACCCTAAATCACAAAGGGATACAGCTAAGAGTACACTTTGGGTTAGAGGAACTGTAGACTGACTTTCTAGTCCCACAGCAAGGTAATTCCTGAGTATAAATAGTTGGGAGAGAATTTATTTTTGTTCTTTCTGCTTTTGCTAAAGCAAGAGTTTGGTTATATGTAAAATACAGTTGTGGAAAACCTTATTCAATATTAACTCTGTTATGTTAATTGGTTTTCTGTAGTCTTCATGCTTTTATACACATTTTTAATATGAATGGAGTTTAGAGGGATATTCAAATTTAAGTACTTGAAAATTATTTTCATCAGAAACAGGAATCTTCTATTGTGTTTTTACACTTCACAGAAAGTTACGCAAAACATCTGTTACACTTAAATATGATACCTTTAACACTTGAACAGTGGTTTAAAAGCAAGATGAAAAAATAAATTCCCCAGATCCCTAGTAAAAAAAGTACCATATTGCTGTTTCTTCATGTTTGCCATGATGTGCTCAACAAGAGGCACACAACTCTTAAATTCACACAGTTCAGTACTAGCTACATGTCTCAGCATACATTTGGCAAAGGAAAAGGGGGTTAAGGCTTGTTTTTAAATGATTCATCATTACTGTTCAAAATACCATATTCCATGAAATAAACTACCAGCATTAGTGAAGAAAACAATGTTCAGAGACAGCTTGTAGCAAAATTTTCTTCTGTGAAGAACTTCTTTGAGATTTGTTTAGTAAATCTGTATCATGCCTTTAAAAGAGGAGGTATGTTCAGAAAACTGCCGTCTGTTTGTATTTATTAATTTCTTTTTCTGATACATCCATTGCTGGCAATGGAGTTTATGCCAGAAAAAAAACAACACAAATAACTGATTTTTGATGGGGAAGGATTTCCAAACTGGAGCTAAAAGACTGGTGTTTATTGAATGTTCCTAAACACAATAAATCATTGTCAATTTAAGCAGTGTGCTTCTTCAAACTGTCTTGTCCATATGTTGGATGGGAATGCTCTTCTAAAATGAGTAAAACTTAATCCCACTTTGTTCAAGTTGAAGTTCTGATACTTGTCCAAGGAAATGTGGTAGTCTCACCATCCTACCAGATCATGCACATAACTGTGAAGCACTGTGGAGTAAAAACAGAACAACTTACCAGCCATTTGTCTTAATCTAGACACACACAGTATAAAGCAAAAGGTCCAATCTATTATTTAAATCATGAAACTTGCCCAAGTTTACAATGTGAAGCACACCTTACTTCTGCAGACAGAGGTGAAGATAAAATTATCCGCACTAAGCGCATAGAGCAGCATAACTAAAATGAGGTTGCTGTTTGCCTTTGTAAGCAGTTAGTTTTCTACTGATTTAGTGATAGACATTTATTGCTTTGGAATAATATCTAAGTATTGCTGTATTATGTACTTTGCTGTTGCATTCCTTTTTATTGGCAACTTCACATTTTCAGAGGCTTTTTCTAGCTGTGAAAAAAAATGTTCTGTAAGTTCTGGTCTGTAGTTGTTTAGTTCACCATATATCTAAAAACCTCTTCCTGCTAGCAGAAGGAAAAAACCCCTCTATGCTAAAACAATATTTTTGCCCTTTTTTCTTTTTAGTTCTGTAGTCTTCAAAGTAAATCAAACTATAAACCTTATGTGGTGTTAGTAGGAACCATAACTTTCCCACTCCCCACTTATTCAAGTGTAACAGCTCTAAGAAGAGTAAATCAACAAGTTTGCATTTCATGAAGTTTTTGAGGTAAGACAGCATTTGCCTTCTGTGAGAGGCATGGTCTCACACAGTCAAGACTGGCTGCTTTCAGTACTGCAGCTTCCTCTTTCAGCAGTTCCATATAAAGGGCTGAAGCTTAGTCTTGGTTCAGTGTTGGTGCGACAAATCCTATTTTCTCTTGATTCTGCCTAGGGAAGTGGAAAAAGCAGTACCATTAATACACAGATTGTTAATAAAACAACTGGAAGTAAGTTTGAGTAATCCTCATCAAGCAATTGTGCGCCTTTATTGAGTAGGAAGACTTGTGTTGTGCTAAATATGACTTTTCATCCTTCAGTGACCTTTTAAAAATGAGTGAGGTGAAAACCACCAGTGGTGTGCAAGCCTTATGTGCAAATGCAGTACTGCTTTCCCTCATGTCAGAAGGGGAACATGAGTTGCTATTGCACTATTATAATTTTGGAGGCTATAACCAGTAAGATACAGCATAAAGGTTAACTAACCTTCTCAGTCCTCCAACCATCCCGTTGCCTTTCCCAGCTTATGACACTTCAAGCTGCTTTTTTATACATCCAAAGTCAAGCTTTAGCAGTTTGCTTTATATATAAATACTGTTAGTGAATGCCTATAATCCTAAAATTCTTAAGGATAAAATTAATCAGTTTATATAAACAGTTTTCTGTAGTCCTCACAGTGAATTTTGTCAACTTAGCAAACATATTTCTGAAATATAAAATAAAGAGTAGTAGGTACATTCTTATCTTAAGAGCGGAACCATCCAGCTGGCACAGAAAAACATAGAGTGCAATCAGTGTTGTGTGCAAGGCCCTGAACTATCTGCACATGAACTGCTTTTACAAAACATAACATAGGATGAAACCAGAGTGCTTGTTCCAGCAAAGCTGCTGCAGCTGGTTGTGTGAAGTGAAAGACTGAGTCTTTCTGCCAGCAGATGAATCCACAACAGCAGGAAGAGAGGTCAAAACCAGCATCTTGGTCACCAAGAAGACTGGGACTGAAAAGTCCATTCCAGTGGATTTTTTTCTGTGTGATCTTTTTCCAAGTGCTCTGATTTCTTAACGTGGGAATTTTTTTCTCAGCGAGTTTCTGATTTCTAAACGAGTTTCATCTGTGTCCTAGTTTAGAGCAAATTTGGGAGAGAGTCCCCAAAGGGGCTCCGGTAGGAAAGCAAATTCAATCGGCCCCTCCCCCCAACTGGTCCGGGAGAAAATACCTCCTTGGAGAAAAGTGGAAAAAAGCTGTTTATTAAACAATAGAACCTAACAATATTAAACAATAAAACCCCTTACCGCTCTAAAAGAGATGACAAACTGAGAAACCCCCCATCCCCAGGTTGCAGCTCAGCTCACTCAGTCTCTGATCAGTCCTTCTGGTGCTGGAATGTGTCGCAGGCCAGGCCCGGTCCGGCCCGGCCCGGTGGCCACAGGTGCGAGCTGCCGGTGCTCCCCTGGGTGTTCAGTCCAGAGCAGGTTCCAAGAGGTCCAAAGAAAAGGGAAAAAACCACAGTCCAGGGAACTTCTTTGCCTCAGCCAGCTAAAAACTAACTAAAAGCAAAGGAGAGCTCTCTGTCCCGCTGTCTGTTCATCACAGACAACACAGTCCAGGGAGAGGAATGCGGGAGAGTGAGTCCAGTGTCTGAAAACAAACTGCACACTTCTTCTCTCCCCCTTCACTCTCTGCAGCAAGTCTTAAAGGTGCAAAACTTACTATGATTCAGCATAAACAAATGAGATTATTTGGGGATAAAAGGATCATATAGTCAACCCAGGACAATCTGCACCTTATTTTAATCCAGCACTGCCTGTCTGCTGATGAACATACCTGCGTACGGCTTTACACCAGCAGTGATCCTTGTTCAGCCCTTCAGCGCACCGGGGCACCATCCGCTCTCCTCCGTCTGTGCCCAAGCATCCTGGTGTCATTTTAGCGCTGCAGACAGGACACATGCTGCCACTCCTGCCGCTCCTGCCGCTCCTGCAGCTCTTCGTTAATAGGGCAGGGGAAGAAACGGCGCTGACGGCCTGGCTTCCTGCGGTGCGCGCGGGAGGCCGCGCACCGAGCCGCACCCAGCAGCGCCTCCCGCCGCAGGGCCGGCCCGCACCGCCCGCCAGCCTCCGCCCCGCCACCATCTTGTCTGCCCTCACGGCGCGGGTAAGAGCGGAGCGGGCCCGGCGAGGCCTCGGCCAGCGCCGCGCTGCCTGCGGCTTCCTCCGCCGGGCAGGGCACAGGCACGGCGCCGGCATGGCCCCAAGCTGCCCGCTGGTGTGCTGCTCTGCAGCTCAGGAGCAGCGAAGGGAATAGGGAATGTGTCACATTACCGGAGGACAGGTAGACAAACGAAAACGGCAGCTGTAGATAGTAGTTTAAAAGTACACTTACATTACTTTTTTAACATTTAGACTTGAAAATGATCCTAAGAACGAATGAGTGGCGTCTCAGAAGTGATCTTGAGAAAGATGCCAGGAAGAGCTAGCGTGGCCCATCAAGGGAGTCAGCAGAGCATCTCATTCGCACAGAGCTGACTCTTAAATTGAATCTGCCTTGCTCTGCCTGTCTGCTGTAAAAAGCCTTACAACCCCTGCTCCTCAGGCTACCCAGGCCCTCTGTTCATCTTCCTTCCCTGTTCTGTCCGAGGACAATGACGTTGCCTTGATAGTCTTCAGACAAGCCTGGTTCCTACTGCAGGTGGTGTGCTTTGGCCAAACCTCAACTGCTGGACTTCATGAGACTGGAAAATGCACAGGTTGTCGAGCTAGAATGTGTAGCGGTCTGAGTCTTGCGCAATAAGCTGCTCACCTCCAACATTTTTCTGCTTCAGTCCTTTATTTCTTCCTTTGTTCCTTCCTCTGGCTTATTTTTTTTTCTAGGTCATCAGATTTCTTCATTTAGCTGCTTTCTACACATGGAAAACAATGTGCTGAGCAAATAAAACTGTGATATTTGAATTACCACCATCAGATTGCTCACTGGACTTGTTTTTTCAGCATTTTATCCTTTTTACTCAGCCTGTACCACCATCAGGCAAGAATAGTCTAAAGTGCCCAGTGATATTGAGTAAGGCTTATTGTGAATCAAAATTATAGTTTCTGTTCTGTAAGTTCCTTGGCAAATCCCTAATCATTCAGTTTGATTCTTCAACTATGCACTAGAAATAAGACTATTTTTTCCCTTTTTAGAGGTATTAAAAAAGCAACCAGTTCTATGTGGCCCTGATTGAGCAGGGAGTTGGAAAAGAGAACCACCAGATGTTCTTTCCAACCTCAGCTGCTTTGCAACTCTGTGATTGCCATAGAAGGTACAGTGAAGAACTCATTGGCATTTGGATATAGCTGGGGTAGAGGCCATAGGCATATTAGGTAAGCAGAAGGAAGTATTGAACTCACAATAGTAAGAAAACCAGCAAAGAGCCTAAGGAGAGTGGGCAGTTGAAGTCCTGCCAGCAAGGAAAAATCTGCTGACCACTCTACCTTTCACCAGCTGTCTTTGAAGCTGTGATTCATAATAATACAGAGGTTAAGTTGCAAGAACAAATGAGCATGTGATGAGTGTGAATGGTATTAATGGTAAAGATTAATAGTAAAGATTAAACCAGAGTTTTGGAGATGGCTTTGCAGGCTGGCAAGTCCAGCATTCCACTACTGAGCATAGCAAACAAGCATAGATTAAAAAAAAAAAGGTGATACAATCAGTAAGTGACGCCGCAGTTGACCATTTCAGTTTTTTAAATGTTGTCACATGGTTTTAAATAGGCATTCTCTGTTGTAGAGTGTGCAAATTTATGGTGATCCCAAAGATTTGCTTAGAGGCAGGTCTGCATACAACTGTCTGTTAATGGATGGTTGCACAGTGTAATGTAGGTGCACTCATCCTCCATGAAGACAGTGGCAGGAAAAACCCCACTGAGGCATATCTGGGGTGTGTTTTCTGTTTGGAAGTCTTTCTGAGAGACTTTCTGACCTTTGTTGACGAAGAGGTTTGGGGTTTTTTGATTGTGATTGACACAAGAGAGCAGAGCTTCTGTCTGGGTGTGTTACTTGACCATGAGCAGTTGTTATCTACTACAAAGTCAATGTGATGTGAACATGGTTACCAGGGGGCCACTAGAAGTGGGCTTCTTCTCTTTGTTCAGGTTGGGCGCAACATAACTGGCTGGACAAGTTCCCTATCCAACAGTTCAGAGCTTTTTAAAGTACTTGATGAGAAGGAGGGTATAACTGGGGTGTTCTTGAAAAGAATACTTTTTTAATGCAGTAGTTCAATTTTTAATTTTATCATATAAATGCTTCATTTGAGACTTCTCCCTTTATATAATAAAGACTTGACTTGGAAATTGCTTACAGTACAAAAGTTCCCTAAAATACCTTTATCCATGTTTGTCTTTAGTGTATTTAAATAATATATCTTCTGAGGAATTTACAATATGTGGGGCTTCATTACAAATGGAGATAGTTTTTGTATGCTTTGACTGATTGGGAAATACATATGAAAGATGGCTGTGACTTTCAGTTTTATCTGTTTTCCCTCATGTCTGTACACATGGCACCCTGCAGACATCCTGCCGTTAGGGTGATGATTGAAGTCTGCACCTTGCTTGCTCAAATGCCCATTTACGTTGAATTTTGCCAGAGCCAGAGTTGAGTGAAAACCAAATGTGGTTTTAATGCTTGTAACCTTTCACACTTCGGAAGTATGAGCACGCTTGCTACATTCCTTCTTCCTCAGGTCTGCAAAATCCATGTCTGTTTATTTGGAGTTATTTGAGTGATGGTGAAGCATTACAAACATGTTTAAACAACTGTCTACAACATTGACATGATGCTCACCTCTTTCCTTACTGTCCTGTGACTTGCATTCAGTATTTTCTTTCCCCTAGACACTGCTGACACCTGGCTACAGTAATCTGCCAATTCCCAGTATCCACCATTAAAACTAACGAACTGTTGAAGCCTAGATAAATCACTTCAGTCATTACAAATAAAGATTAAAAAGGCTTAACTGAGTGTAAGGCTCATTTTTAAAATGCTGCAGTAGATGTGTTACCAGGAGACCTTTAAGTGGAGATCTCAGTATACTTCAAAGGCTTCCTGTAACACCTGGCAGGATTATTAATAGCTGCCACTGCTGATTTAGGTAAAGAGTATGTTTTCTTGGGGGATTTTAACTAATGAGTCACGTCATTTTGTTCGCCATAGTTTTTATTTGTTTTGCTTTGAAAGAAACAAGTTTCTATTCACTATACAGTGTGCCTGGCTTTGACAGCTCAAAAGAGAAACCTACAGATTCTGGAATGTAGAAATAGGAGCCTCAGCTGGGATTTCACCCTGACTTCAGTGAGTGCACACTGGCTGCCATCACCTAATGATCTGACTGCTGAAGCTCATAGACCAGTGTTACTAAGTAGATAACGGCTTGGATGCTGGTACAGACCTCTGCACACATATACACCTGCCCCAGTTCTTCGAGCTGCAGGAGAAATCAAAATGGTTGTGTCAGATTTTGCAGGAACAAGGTAGTGGTTGGATGCTAGCTTGATGCCAAGCACCCACCAAAACCACACTCACTTCCCTCTGCCTGTGGACAGGAGAGAGAAAATATAACAAAGCGATAATGGATTGAGATAAGAAGTCGCTCACCAAATACCGTTGTAGGCAAAACAGACTGAACTTCAGGATCTCACTTGAATTGATTACTAAAAAATCAGAGCAGGATAATGAGTGCTGGTGTTCGTCCCCGAATTTCCCGGCTAGCAAGGGGGACAGCACACAGCCAGCAGTCCTCGGGGGCAGCGGTCAGCGGCGGTGGGCAGTAGCTCAGGGCGAGAGACGAGCCCAGCTGGACCGCAGCCTAAGGTAGCGACCTCCCACGGCAGAGGTGGGAGGCTTCGCACCTTCACCCTCGGAGGGAGGGAAATAAGGCCACCAGCCACAACGGCAGACGAGCGAGAGAGAAGCAGCAGACACCCTCTGCGGGAACAGGTCGGGTTTATTCAGGAGGGTAACAGGAAGCAACCGTCAGGGAGGGGTACAGAGGATGTCTGCCAAGGAGAGCAGGGCGCAGCCTGCTTAAGTACCCAAGGGGTGGTACTGGAGGGTACAGTGTGGATTGGTCAAGCATATAGATGGGCAGAGCATGAGACCACTGGATTCTCTCTGGGGGAGGGGCCTGGGCGGAACTAGGTTCAGGGAACCAGTCACGGCCCTGCCAGAGAAGAACCCTCTGGAAACAGGGCCGGACTGGAGGGAAGACGGACAGGGTGAAAGGGGACGGCCAACAAGGCAAAGGGTACAACGATTGGCTTTAACAGAGGGAGAGAGGGAGACTGGCAGCTGGGGCTTGATCGCCCAGGGGAGGAACCAACTGGGGACAGAACCATCAAAAATAACTGGGAGGGGGGGTAGAACATACCAAATAGGGTACAAAGAACTGAACCCGTACAATATAACTTAACATAAAAATGTGCGCACCGCAACATCTCCCCCTTTTTTACACAAAAAGAAGGGGAGGGAGGTGCGGTAAAACTCAAAAACTTAAAACTTTATAACCTTAGAAACTTCAAAGTCCCAAAGCAGTCTTTCATAGTCTATAAAGTTCATCTTTAGAAGGCAGCCGGCATCTCAATGGCAGGAGGTGGCGGAGGAGGAGGCAGTCCCAGGAACGGTGGGTCCATTGGGAACAGCAAGTCTGCATTTGGAGGAGGCAGGGCTTGCATCTCCATGTATTCGGCCGGGTCTGCATCTGAGTCTGATCTCTGGCTGCTTACAGCTGCTCGATTCACAGATATAGCTGCTGAGGTAGACTTGGTTATTATAGTTTTGATAATCACCCAGAAAATAAGGAAACCAAAAATTATTAGGGCGATTATAAAGATGTCTTTTAAGATGGAGCTCAACCACCCCGAGGCACCCCATCCCTTGAATATGTCTCCCAGCCAGTCAGATGTTTCTTGTTTTATGTCATGGACCATATCTTTCATTTTACGTATGGTGATCCTTGCGTCCTCGGCCCTTGATGTCAAATTAAAACAACAGAGCCCCTCAAACTCCTCACAAGTGTGATGGTGAAGGAGGAGGAGATAATCGATGGCAGCCCGATTTTGTAGGGTTGCGCGCCTTGTTGTCTCCTCGTCTGAAAGGAGGTCCGCTAAGGTCGCTGAAGTAAAATTCGCCTGTTTCACTACCCAGCACTCGAGTGCGCCCAATTCCCCGAGTGCTTTTGCTATTCCGGCCCAAGGGAGCAGGATAGTAGCAGCCATGCTCCGAGAATAGCTCCAATGTGTGATGTTCGAATCGCAATCGGGACCCAGGTCGGCAAAGTCCCTTTTTTGGCGGGCCAATCCGGTAGACTCATTCTTTTTGATCCAATCAACGACCTGATTTTTTGTGGGCGAGAACAGGGACAGACGACCAAAGGTACAGGGCCCTCCGACAAACTGAGGGGGGATGCCAACCCATGCTCGGTCTCCACAAATAAAGAAAATTCCACGGGGTAACTGAAAAGCCGGACCAGAAAGGGAAGTGGGAGAACTAATCAAGATCGTGGCAGTGCACCACTGCTTGGCCATAAATTGCGGCTTGTGCTGGCGAAAAATGATAAACGAGCCATTAGCAGGGTTCAGCTGCCACGGGGGAGAAAACTGAAAACATAAAGAGGCATTGGCGGAGCCGAGCAACTCGAGTTCTTGGGGGTCGGTGCTAAGGGGGGGAAGGCTACCGACTCCAGCTGACCATGCGCCCCTGGGGTAGTGCCCATAAGTAGGGTTACCATGTGGTGGCAAAAGTGGTATGAAGGCAGACCCCAGGGGTTCAGGCAGCTTCTCGGGCAGCAATGGGATCCCCACAAGGCACGCGGTGAGGGGACTGTCGGCCGAGTTACTGTCGAGGCAGATGTGGTCTTGCCCCATAGATGACGCAAGGATCGACCATACATTGGCTCCAGGCTGGGAGACGACCCATGCAGCGCCGGGTGGAGTGATACTTCCAAGAGCCGTCATTACGGTCCATATCCAAGTGGCGGGTAAAGGGGTGGTTCTCTTTCCCAGGGTGGTGAGAGCTGCCGAAACAAAATCAAAACTTGATAAAACAATGGTTCTGTCTCTTGAGGTTACTGCAGGTCTAAATCAAGGGAAAAGGGGCCGGCTCTCCTCCGCCGCCGCCAGCTTGCTACTGCCACTTGGGCCGGAGTGCTCGGTGTTTTTGAGCAGCGTGGAAGGTAGGGCCGCACAAATTTAGATGGAACCCACCGGAGACCTGAGGGGGTGGACACGCAAGCGTATCCCCTCCCCCAGGTCACCAGGTCGTACGGCCCTTCCACCTTCCACGTCTCCGGGTCCCTGACCAGTACCGGAGGCTTCTTTTTGAGCTTAAGATCCTCATGGAAACCAAAATGTCTTATGATAGGGGGATCGAAATTATCAAAGGAGCAGTTAAGGAAATTTAAAGTAAAAAGTGCCCGCGCAAGTCTGGACTGTGGGGACTCCACCTTCATCGCTTGGTTTTGGTGGTCTAAAATCTTCTTCAAGCTCTGGTGGGTCCGCTCCACGATCGCTTGGCCAGTGGGGGAGTGGGGGATGCCGGTGGTATGTTCCACTCCCCATTGTTGCAGGAACTCCCGGAGCTCCTTGGAGCGGTACGCCGGCCCATTGTCTGATTTGATTGCCTTGGGGATGCCCAGCACCGAGAAAGCCTGGATGAGATGTTTACGGACATCCGAGGCTTTCTCGCCTGTGTGGGCCGAGGCGTAGACGGCACTGGAAAAGGTGTCGACGGACACATGCACGTATTTAAGACGACCGAATTGCGCGACATGTGTCACGTCGACCTGCCACAGCTCGCAGCTAGATAAGCCGCGAGGGTTGACTCCAGTGGGCAGCGAGGGGAGCTGGTCCCGTTGGCATTGGGGACATGTCGCCACAATCGCCCTGGCTTGCTCGCGGGAGATGTTAAACTGACGGACAAGGCCTGGGGCATTCTGGTGGTGGAGCTGGTGGCTGATTTTGGCCTGGCGGAACACGTCTGGGAGCGGCGCCATCTGCACTGGGGCCGCAAGGGCATCAGCCCTGCGGTTACCCTCGGCTATAAAGCCGGGCAGATCCGTGTGGGACCTTACATGCATTACATAATAGGGTTGCTCTCGGTGGGAGATCAGCTGAACAAGTCTCGAGAGCAACTGAAAAAGGGCCAAATTCCGAACTTCCTGTAGGACTGCGTTCTCTGCTCTTGATGTCACTCCTGCCACATAAGCCGAATCGGTAATCAGATTAAACGGGGTCTCCTTAAATCTTTCGAATGCCCTAACGACTGCATCCAACTCAGCAATTTGAGGTGATCCTTCAACCTCTTGAATGTCTGACTCCCACTGCTGGGTTTGAGGATCCTTCCAAGTCACTACGGACTTGTGGGATCCTCCGGATGCGTCAGTAAAAATGGTTAGGGCTTTAAGGGGGACACGACTTTGGACAGATTTTAATGATAATTTAAACTGGACGCTTTTGTTGAAAATCGGATGGGCCGGACAGCCCACCTCAATGCGCCCTGTGTAACTATCAAGAGCGAACTGAAGGCTCTCGTTAGTCCTCAGGAGTTCGTTAAACATCCTAATTTGGAATTTCCCATCTTTCAACTCAATGGGAATATGAATGCATGCAAAGTCCACACCAGCCAGCTCCCTGATCCGAGATCTCGCCTTCCGGATCAGTTCCGCTATCAGCTCCTGTGGCGTAGTGATTCTTTTGGATCGATGATGGCTGAGGAACACCCACTCTATTATTAAGAGGGGGTCACTCAAGCCGCGATCCTTCCTCCCTTTGCCTCCTGATGGTTTGGGGGCCTCAGGGCGCTTGTCCCACTGGAAGATCATACCGTGTAGATGTGGCAGCTTGCCTAAGATAATAAAGCAGAAAGGCAATTCAGGGCGGCAACGGTGGGCTTGCCTAGTGGATAACATTCCCTGAATCTTTTCCAGTGCCTTCTCAGCCTCGGGGGTGAGTATCTTAGGAGAACTAAGCTCCTCTCCCCCTTCCAATAATTTGAAAAGGGGGGCCAGGTCCTCGGTGGTGATCCCCAGCCAAGACCTCACCCAGTTCAAAGATCCACACAGTTGGTGGACATCCGCCAAGGTCTTAATATGACATTTTATAGCCAATTTCTGCGGCACAATGGTCCGCTTATGAATTTCGAGGCCGAGGTACTTCCAAGGCGGCATCCGTTGAATCTTGTCGCCCTGGAGTTCGAACCCTGCAGCAATTAACGCATCGGTTACACGGCCAAGGACGTGGCTCAGGAGGTCGTCATTGGGGGCACAAACCAGCACATCGTCCATATAATGGTAGATATAGACGTTATCAAATTGGTCCCGAACTGGAGACAGCAAGGAAGAGACGTACCACTGGCAGATGGCTGGGCTGTTCTTCATTCCTTGTGGAAGTACTGTCCAGTGGTATCTCTTCCTTGGGGCTTCACGGTTTAAGGTGGGCACCGTGAAGGCAAAGCGCGGGGCATCGTCGGGGTGTAGAGGAATTTGGAAGAAGCAATCTTTTATGTCAATTACAGCCAAATTCCAATTTTGGGGTAGCATCGCGGGGGACGGCATCCCTGGTTGAAGAGATCCCATATCTTCTATAATTTCGTTGATTTTTCTGAGGTCGTGAAGGAGCCTCCACTTGTCTTTATTAGGTTTTTTGATGACAAAGACTGGAGAGTTCCAGCAAGACGTGGACTCCGCAAGGTGACCCTTGCGGAGTTGCTCCTCCACGAGCTCATTGAGCGCCTTTAATTTCTGTTTGTTGAGCGGCCACTGCTCCACCCAGACTGGTTTATTTGACAGCCAATTCAGTTTTTGAGTGGGGCGCTCTTCAGTGGCCGCTACTGAAAAACCTGGGGAGCCGGGAAGTCAATCTTGGCTCCCCACTGCGCAAGGGTATCTCTTCCCCACAGGGGCTCCGTATAATCCAAAACGAATGGACGCACTTGAGCCAATTGTCCATTCGGCCCCATAATTTGAACGATGCTTTTTGATTGTTTAGCGAATTGGACACCCCCTACACCGCGCACGTGTCCAGGCGCGCTTTGCAAATCCCATTGTGACGGCCACTCCCGAGTGGGAATGATCGTCACATCTGCTCCAGTGTCGAGAAGGCCTCTGACCGTTATTTTTTCTGTCCCAAGTCTCATCGTGCATGACAACCGGGGCTTCGCAGACCCAATTGCCTCCACCCAAGCTGCTGTAGGTGGCTTTGATGTTTTTCCCTGACTCTCTCCCTTTCGGAAGGAGGGGAGCCCCGAGCGTTCCTCTGGGTCATCGAGGTCCCACTCCCCCATCTGGATGTAATCTATGAGGTCCACAGGGATTGCTTGGGCTATTATGGTTCCTTCTGGGAGGAACAACGGAGGGTTAACACAATATAGTTCTAGATAGAAGTGGTCTCGGTCAGAGGCCGACAGTGCTGGCCAAATGTGTATGTCAGGTGGTGTATGTTTTGTGTCCCCAATGACGAGATACCTGTGGTCCAGACGGTCCCAGGTGTCTTCCTCATCATGCGGGGCGGCAGACAAGCAAACAGGGTTCTGATCTCGCAGATGTAGTGCGCGAGTCAGTTTGAGTCTAAAAGGGGAACATAAAGAAGAAGTCGTTAATATAGGTTGGTGAGGTCTTTTTATAATAAAGGTCACGTCCGGTACAAGGTCAGAGCCAGTAGCATTAGGAAAGGTCTCAGCCTGTGATGGAAGCGGCTGGGCTGACGGCGGCGGGGACCCCCTTACTTTCTCCCCCCTGCTTGATGGTAATTGTTTTTCCCCGCCTAATTTATGTTTTCGCGCAGGGGGGGAACTGCGCTTCCCTCTTAGTTTTTTTGAATCGACTGCCCTCCCCGGGCCTCCCCCAATCTTTTATTCTTTTTAAATTCTTGGAATTCTGCCCTTAAAGGACAGTCCGGCATCCAATGTCCAGATTTGCCGCACAGGTGACAAGGCGACACTTCGCGGCGGCCGAGTCCTGGGGTGGTGGCGGGAAATGCTGCAGCATTTTGATCTTCGGTTCCCTCAGGGATGGAATCTAGGACAGCGGCTCTTCTCATAACTGGCTTTCCCGGTCCTACACTGGCAACGAGCAGCGGTGCTTTTTGTTGGCAGGCGTCTAGCATGTCTTGAAGGGTCGGCGGGGGGTGCACCGGAAGGCCCAGCAGGATGGTTTTGCAGATGCTGTTGGCCCTCATCAACACTAGTTCTTTCACGAGAGGCCCCCTCGCCGGCTCCTCTAACACCTGCTGTTCTACTGCTCTGCGCACAAGTTCTACAAATAAAGAAAAGGGCTCAGATTCATGTTGGAATATTTCAGTGTAGGATGGGAGGGACACCGCTTGGCGTAAGGCCAGGAACGCCGCTTCGGCGGCTTTAGCTGACTTTCTCAAGATCTCAAAAGGGATCTCGGCGGCTGCAACATGCCCATCTGACCACCTCCCCCTCCCCAGCATGTGGTCCTTAGAAATTGTTTCCCCTTCACTATCTGTTGCTGTCATTGGGTCACCCCAGATGGCTGGCAGCATTTCCACTACTCTCTTCTCCCACCCTCTTTCCCATACAGACAGGTCTGTGGGATTCATCAGGCAGGCGAAGAGAGAGCGGAGGTCTGCTGGGGTGACGACTGTCTCGATGATGGTGGCCTTTAGGAGCCCCCTAAAATATTCATTTTCCCTGCCAAATTCTTTTTGGGCTTTACATATCTCACGCAATGTGTTATGTGGAATGGGACTCCATTGCGTGGTTACTTGGCCATCCAAGCTAGGGAAATAGGACACAGGGGCTGCAGTGATGTCTTTTGCAGCTTTCAGCTTCTGCTTCCCTTCACCCCCCTCTGCTCCCTCCGGGCCTGCCAGTGGAACGGGCTTTCCCTCAGTTCCCGATCGGGGACCGTGGGAAAAAATGGCCGACCCGTGGGAACCGGAATCGGGACCGTGGGAAACAGGAAGCTGGGGGGCGTGACTGATAGTGACGTCACTGTTAGGGGTGGGGCTACAGGGAGGACAGGGTTCCGCCTTCTGGGTGGTGTCATGGGGCGGTGCCGGAGGAGGAGCGGGATCTGGGGGAGGAGCCGGACCTGAGGGAGGGTCCGGACACCACGTGGGAGGAGCGGTGGGAGGGGCGACAGTGACTGGGGTGGAGTTAGGGGGCCGGAAGGGGTTGGGGTTTGGGGAAAAGGGATTTTGGGAAGAAGGTAGGGTTTGGCGCCATGCTGCCATGTGCTCCCCACCATCTTGTGAGGTGGACCAGGCGCCATTTTGTGTGGTGGGGAGCTGACGCTGAGGGGTAAAGGGATTAGCGGGACTTGAAACTGGGAATGAAGGGGTTTGGAAAGAAGGGTTCGGGAGAGAGCCTGCAGCGATCCGGGCCCTTGGATCACTGCAGGGAGGGGGTCCCATTCCTTGAGAGGGGCCAGGGGAGGGGTGGACTCCCTGCCCGGTGGTGACGGGGGCTGCACCCCTCAGGGGCTGGGATGGTTTAGGAACAGGGAGGGAGGGATAAAATCGAGGGTCAGGGGGAGCAGGAAAACTGGGGTTAACAGCTTTGCTTGTTGGATGTTCTCTCCTCTCTTTCTCTTTCTTTTTCTCTAAGATTGTTTTAATTTGGGTGGCCCAATATAGAAGGGTTACGCTGGAAGCCTCCCCCTCTTTTACTGACTGGTCCAATTTTTGCAGAACTTCTCGCCAAAATCTCAGGCTTTGGAAGCTTTCGGGGGAGGCATTTGGGAGGTGAGAGAAGATCCATTTTACTAAAGCTTTTATGTCTTTCTTACTAAACAACAACTCACTATTAACTAACAAACTGCGAACTTTAAGAACAGCCTCTCTCTGCGGAGTGGAAAGATGTGCACCCATCTTTCAGATTTTAACAAACCACCCCGAAACCAACCAGCAGCACGACAAAACACGAAAGCAAAAAACACAAAACCGACAGCTTCGAAACCACCCACCAAGGGCACTGCAGTTGCCCAGAACCAGCTCATACACTAACAAGTGTGAGCTGTAGAAAATTCCCCTCAAACAGGGGATAAAAAACGGTGGGGGGGTAAAGGGGGGAAACAGCTCATTCACAGCAGTGTGAGCTGCAGAGGGGAGGGCAAGAGAGGGGTAAGGGAGAAAACCCGCGACACCACCACCGCTTGAGGAAAGAAGGGGGGGAGCGCGGGGGAGGGAGGGGGACCACTTTACCACTCCGAAGCCTCGGGAACTGAAATCTGCTGCTGGTGGAGTCTGCCGTCTGGATCTGCTCCGCGGTGCAGGGGCTTGATCCAATCTCCCGGAGCGCAGTCTCTGGCACAGAGACCTGCTACAACGGGAGCGGGCGGGAGACCAGTGGACTCCTCGAAGTCCGTCCGGGGGTCCGAAGTAGTCCAAGAAAGGGGATTCTTGAGCTCTTCAGGCCCCACGTTGGGCGCCACGCCCTGCTGGTGTTCGTCCCCGAATTTCCCGGCTAGCAAGGGGGACAGCACACAGCCAGCAGTCCTCGGGGGCAGCGGTCAGCGGCGGTGGGCAGTAGCTCAGGGCGAGAGACGAGCCCAGCTGGACCGCAGCCTAAGGTAGCGACCTCCCACGGCAGAGGTGGGAGGCTTCGCACCTTCACCCTCGGAGGGAGGGAAATAAGGCCACCAGCCACAACGGCAGACGAGCGAGAGAGAAGCAGCAGACACCCTCTGCGGGAACAGGTCGGGTTTATTCAGGAGGGTAACAGGAAGCAAC
The DNA here is from genome assembly GCF_901933205.1 of Camarhynchus parvulus. NCBI lineage: Eukaryota > Metazoa > Chordata > Aves > Passeriformes > Thraupidae > Camarhynchus > Camarhynchus parvulus. Next base: position 46,709,956 of record NC_044601.1, read on the forward strand.
CGTCAGGGAGGGGTACAGAGGATGTCTGCCAAGGAGAGCAGGGCGCAGCCTGCTTAAGTACCCAAGGGGTGGTACTGGAGGGTACAGTGTGGATTGGTCAAGCATATAGATGGGCAGAGCATGAGACCACTGGATTCTCTCTGGGGGAGGGGCCTGGGCGGAACTAGGTTCAGGGAACCAGTCACGGCCCTGCCAGAGAAGAACCCTCTGGAAACAGGGCCGGACTGGAGGGAAGACGGACAGGGTGAAAGGGGACGGCCAACAAGGCAAAGGGTACAACGATTGGCTTTAACAGAGGGAGAGAGGGAGACTGGCAGCTGGGGCTTGATCGCCCAGGGGAGGAACCAACTGGGGACAGAACCATCAAAAATAACTGGGAGGGGGGGTAGAACATACCAAATAGGGTACAAAGAACTGAACCCGTACAATATAACTTAACATAAAAATGTGCGCACCACAACAAATGAGGAGTAAGATAAAATCTTTAAAACTCCTTCCCTACATCCTTTCCTCTTTTCCAAGCTCTACTTCCCACCTGTACAGGGAGACAGGAAATAGGGGTTACAGCCAGTTCATCACAAGTTGTTCCTGCCACTGCACAAGGAGAGGGGTCCTTCCTCTGCTCCAGTATGGGGTCCCTCCCACAGAAGACAGTCCTCCACAAACTTCTCCAATGTGCGTCCATACTACAGGCAGTGGTTCTCCATTAACTGCTCCAGCATGGGTCCCTTCTCACAGGGTGCAGTCCTTCAGCCACAGTCTGCTCCAGTGTGGGTCCTCCACAGGGACACAAGTTCTACCAGGAGACCTGCTTCAGCTTGACCGCCCCTCTCTGGGTTCACGGGTCCCTGCCGGGACTGTGCTCCAACAAGTTTCACAGGCTCCTTTCAGGTGTTCACCTGCTCTGATGAGGGACTCCTCCTGGGGCTGCAGTGGAAGCTTCTGGCAGTTTTTCACAGCAGCCACCTCTGTTAGCTCCTCTGCTACCAAAATCTGTCCATGCAAACTGAATATATTGTTGGTATAGAAGTCTTCACACATATACATATGCCCCCTCTCTTCAAGCTGCAGGAGAAATTTCACAGACTCACAGAATATTCTGAGTTGGAAGGGACTCAAGGATTATCAAGTCCGGCTCTTAAGTGAATGGTCTATATGGGGATCACACCCACAACTTTGACATTATTGGCATCATGCTCTAATGAACTGAGCTAATCCCATTTTGTGACTTAAAATGGTTATGTTGGACTTTGCAGGAACATGATCCCAAACTGAGAAAATGTGTTCTCATCTTGCAGCACCATCCTCCTGCCAAACTATGTGTGTTACACTACTGCAGTTAGCCAAGGATTTCTGTTGTCATTGATTTAGATCCCCTATGTTTGCTCACCTAAATAAAGCATTTACTGGCTGTTTGTATTCAGCATTTTGTTGGATCACCAACTATTAGTGCAGTGACAGCTGCACTAATAGTTGGTGTTATCATAGTGCCAGCCAAATTGCAGCAATGTTACAGGTGTCAGGATACTTGCTTATTTTGAAAACACTGCACTTTTCAGATTGTTTAATTTTCTTTCAATTGCATGTTTTATATTCTACATACTGTTAAAATAGTCTAGAGCCTTGAAATACCTAAGTCTTGACAGCTGCACTGGCATGATATTTTCTACTAGCTTCAATTGGAGTGACTCAATTGACAGTTAGAAATGGTTTTACGAAGTGTATTTTGGAATCCATAAGGCTCATTTGGAGTAAAAAATCCTTTTATGCAAAGTAAAGATAACAGTCTTCACTTTAGGCTTTCAGAATGGTATTTTTTCACCAGCTACTTGCCACTTGTAAGTTTCTGTTGATTACATAAGAATATGATGTTATTTCATTGATGGTTACATCTCTTTGTTTATTGGGGGTTTTTTGATGATGACACCTCTTTGAGTTCAGTTCAGTTACTGGAATTTAAGTTAGAATTAATAAGAACAGAAATATGTTCCTAGCCCTAGATCCTCAGAATGTGAGATAGTAACCAAAGCCAAAATATGGCTGAGCACATTGATACGTCACAAAGAAAATCAGCATGAAGAGAACATTGTTATCATTGCAGTAAGGCCCTCAAGTGCTGCAGAAATGCGAGAGCTATACTTTCCAGTTGTTAAATGCTTGAACTCCACTGTCATCTCAATGATGTTTTTTTGCTTTATGATTTAATGTATAACTATATTCTTGTGCCCTCTTTACTCTCAGAGTCCCTAGCTTTTACTGCACAGGACAGAACGTATTTAGCAAGCAAGCAACTGGATCCCATTTTCTGCCTTCAGTTTCCATTTCCCCAGTCATGTCTTCTATTCATATCTTCTGGCCTACAGCAAAAATCTCATGCCGTTCCTTGGATACACACGTTTCATACTGGGATTCCCATGCTTCTGGTCTGCACTCTACATCAGCACACTTACAACCAGTGCATGAACATGAGGCTGAAGAAGCTGCAGTAAGTGGTGGCAGCAATTGAATTAATGATTTTTAGGATTTAAAATATAAGCACATCAACTACCTACTATTTTCAGGTGATAGGATCATAGGTTCATAAAATAGTTTGGGTTGAAAAGGACCTTAAAGTTCTCCTAGTTTCACTCCCTGCCATGGACAAGGAAACCTTCCACTAGACCAGGTTGCTCAAAGCCCCAAACAATCTGGCCTTGAATACTTCCAGGAATGGGGCATCTACAGCTCCCCTGAGCAACTTCTTCCACCATCAAGAATTATTCCTAATATCTAATATAAGCTGTCCTCTTTCATTCACCCTTATCCTACAATTACACTGATAAAAAACCCTCCCTGTCTTCCCTGGAGGTCCCCCTTAGGTACTGGGAGGTCTCCCCATTACCTTCTTTTCTGCAAACTGAACAACCCCAAGTCTCTCATCTTTTTCACATAAGAGGGGTGCTACAGCTCTCTGGTCAGTTCTGTGGCCCCTCTCTGGATCTGCTCCTGCAGGTTCATCTCTTATGCTGGAGGCCCCTGCAGTGGTGCTGTGGCCCCTCAAGCAGTTGTGACATTGCAAAGCTGGGGGTAGTAAACCCCATGGACCTAGGTAAAGCCCCATGGAGGATCAAACAATAGGAACTACTGAGAGAGCAACATAAGTTCCTGTCTTTCTGACACCCACCCCAAAGCTTATCCCTGTAACCCTATAGGCCACAGTACTTAAACCTTACTATTGGTCAAGTCTGGATCCCCCTTAACCCTATAAAAGGGGCATACTTTAGCCCATTCGACAGAAGAGGAGCTGTCGTTGGACCCTTCATGGCCTCCCTTGCAGTAAACATCGCTGTGGAACCCCAAGGCGCTCCCTTCTCCTCTCTTGACCGTCTGCTGCAGCCTCAGCCAGGGCACCCTACCTAGCAAGCAAGAGCTGAGATCCTAAGAGAGTTGATACCACTAAAGAGCTGATAATCACCAAGCTTGCTAGAGGGTAGCCCCGCGGCGATCAGCCTCGAGCTAGCCTAGATTTCGGGCGCCCTGTCTCCCTGAGGACTGTGCTCCTGAGCTATTTTGCATTGCTTGATAATAAGGCCAGAACAGAGGCTTTATTATAGCTGGGTGTCATCAGCCAGCCTGCTGATGGTGCACCCAGTCCCACTGGCTGTGTCCCTGACAAAGATGTGAGTAATCCTGACGCTAGTGCAGAGCCCCAAGGAGCACCACTTGGCACTCCTCTCCACCCAGACTCCTGGCCATTGGCCACAACTCTTTGAGCCCAAGCATTCAGGCAATTCCTTACCCACTGGGTGGTCCGCCTGTCAAATCTGGGTCTCTCCACTGTAGAGTCAAGGGCGTGCAAGGAAGCATCAAGTGCTTTGCACAGGTCCACTTAGATGACATTCCCTTATCCACCCAGGGTGGGAGGCCACCACATATGTCAGGCATGATTTGCCCTTAGTGAAGCCATATTGACCACTATGTTGATTATTGACATATGTAAAGTCAATGAACAAGCTTTAGTGCTTTGATGCACAAAACCAATCTTTGAAGGCTCATATAAATACATGGTCAGTGTATTACTGTGCTACAGTCTTCCAGAAGAGGTGAAAGTCCAAGATCTTCTTTGGACTGTTAAAGTTACCATAAGGCATTCAGCACACTTGGAAGAATTTGACCAAGTTTCAACCTTGAGGCCTGCGATTCCCATTGGATAAATTTTCTCTATGTTTTTCCTTGTTGTTTCATGTCAAAAGGGATTGTGCTGTAGCTGTGCACTGGCGTACGATTGCCTTCCTCCTGTGTGACAAGTATGGCTCCTTGCACTGACATTATCACCAGGGCTGCAAAAGCTGGAGACCGCTTTATTTCCAGCATGGCCACATAAGTGGGGATTATGATCAGAGTAATGTCACAGAGGAGCACACCCACACAAAATCTCCCAAGAGCAGAAAGTATTTCTGCCTGGTCTGACACAGCCTGTTAAAGGTTGCTGAGGTAGAGGTGCCCTGAAGGTACGCAGAGAGTCTGTTATCACAAGTCTGGTGGTTTCAACACTCTTTATAATTGCGATCACAGTTGAAAATTCAGCTGCCTGTTTGGCTGATGGGACATGAGACCTGGGTTTTCCCAGATTGGAAAAGTGACTTATGCACTCTGCCCTCATGCTTCTGCAGAATGAAAGCCTTGGTCTGCATGTAGGAGAAGTGCTAGAAATTTTTGAAAGACTGATTTCACCAAGAGAATGGCAGTGGGTTTTGTGATTATTTACAGCTTCATTTAAGTAATCTAAGCATTTCTTTGGCATTCAGAAATCTCTTTTTCCGTGCATACCCTCCTCTCAGCTCCTACTGTGCCAGAAGTTGGAAGTAGTCTGAAGGACTATAAGAAGAATGACTAGAGGACTTGAAAACATGGTTGGGATGACAAGCTAAATAATTTGGTTTATCAATTCTTAAAAAAAAGAGTGCATGAACAAAGAGTTTGCAGGCATAATGTTGAAGAGAATGATAACCAGTTGTCTACCAAATTTATGAGGGAAGAAGCTAGTATGAATGAGTCTAGTGTGCAGCACAAGATGACTGGATTTGGAAATTTTTCCCCTTTCATGGGTGTCATGGAATCTCCAGGTGGAATGCACATTTATTGTAGCAAGTTGCACAGCTGTCCCTGTGCAATGAGTTGTTGTTTTGTACAAGGTCTTTTGTACAAGGTCCAAGAAGGCAGCCAGGGTAGATGTCCAGGAGCTCCTTCCAGCCCTATTCTAATTGCTGTTGTGCGCTGCAGGGAGCATGTACAGGACCAACCTTGTAATGTTGTTGGGCCACTTAAGTAGGGAGTCAGTCAGGTCACCAGCAGATCATGCCACCTCTTGAAGTGCCCTTTGCCTGCAAATGTAAGTTATAGAACACTTGTGTTTGGGTGTGCTTTTTTTACCATGCACCTCATCCTATTATCAGTACATCTTTCAAATTCAGGCATTTGCAAAAGCAACAGAAACCTTTACTTTTCTGAACTTACTTTTCTGAACACTTTTTCAGTTAAATAAGTTCACATGGTGCCACTGACCTCCATACTGTGCAACCTTTACATCTTGATGGAGTTGGACTCCCCGTTTTGCATTTTATTTCAGTGTATTCTGTGAGACTAAGTGGAACTTACTAGGAAATTGATTTTTTTCCTAAATGATTTTTCTAATTTATGTCTCTTGTTCAGGTTTTCCATTTCATCTCTGATTTCATAGATCTCTGTGTTCTTGGTCTCAGTTTTTCCTGCTGAGAAGTGCTGACTGCTGTGTAGCATACGCTTTCCTTGCAGCTATAATAGTAAAAAAGGAAAAAAGAAAATTACTATCTTCATATTAATCAGGAAAGAACGTGTCCCTGGCAGCTTCTGTTCAATCTGAACCCAACATGGAGGATGATATAACAACTTGCAGTACTAATTCAAGTGCCACATCTGTTACTGAGAAATAAAAACCTGATAAGTGAGATTTTGTCAAGACCTATTTACACATCTAAAAACTTAACTGCATTTTTAATGTATAAATGTAGATTTAGATGTAAATCAGCATAGATCCAGCCATGCAGTTTTACATCACCTATTGTGTTTTTGCATGAAACACTGTCCTTCATGTTGGCAATCTTACCTCTAGCTATGTAAGCTAGAGGTAAGCTAAGTCCTCTAGGACTATAATTCATGCGTATGTGGATTGGCACATGTGAATAGAGCTAAGCAATCCTCAGCAGGTCAAAAGCTCTGGAGCGTGGTTTTCTTTAAGGTTGGCCTCATTCTCCAGGTCTGCATTGCTCAGTTTTGATGGTTTAGCCTCCCAAGGTTATTCAGTGTGAACAAATTGAACAAATGTACATTCTAATAAAGCTACCAGGACTCATGTTGCTGAGGTCCTCCATGAATCTAATACCTCTTCAGATTGCTTTCAGAAAATTTGGAGAAAGTGAATTCCAAGCAATGGATTAGCACCTATTGTGGCCTGATGTCTGTCACACCTACAACTCCTGGGAGCAGGTGCTGTCTTCACATAACTGATGTGGGCTAATTAGAGTACTGTAAGCCTAAATGCAAACTTTGCTTTGGGCTGAATGGCTTATTTCAGCATAAGCCTGTGTTTCTCTGACCCAAAACTGATGAAAATACTGGGTTTAAACTAAGGGAGGACTGGTTTTTGCTGGGTTTTACACTGAAAAAACTACAAGGTTGAAGTCACTTCTTTGAAAGAAGACACCAGAGCTCTGCATGTGGACAAGCCTTTAAGCTTCAGTTTGTTTGCGTGATATACAGACCAGAGAATACAAAGGGCATCCTTATTCTCCCAGCAGTTCTGATCCACACATCTCTCTTTACTTGTTGTTCTCTGCTGAACCCATGAGGTCATCTCAGTTTCACTGTTCATTTGTGGCTGCAATAATAACATTTTAGAACATGACACATGTGGTGAGAATACCTGTCCTAATACCATTAACAACATGGTGAAAGACAGGCTGATCACCTGGCCAGGCTGAAAGTAGACTCCAGAAGTGTTGTTTTCCTTACCTGGGGCTGATTTCATTCTCATGTCTGTTTGCCAGTGTAACATGCTGACATGCCATCAGATTTCCAAAATACTCAGAGGAAGGATTTGCACTGACAGCTGCACTGATGAGTGCCCCTTCTGATTCCCCTCCCCCAGCTCATTAACATTCATGTCTTCCCTTATTAGTGTTCGTCATTATGTGAACAGCTGGTAACTGTTCTGTTTTTCTTCTCATCAAAAAGAGGGCTTCACAGCCATGAGGAAAATTAGTATTAGGTACAAGCAATTTTTAATACTGACTCCAGGTCCATTAATTTTTTCATTATCATTCTCATCATCATCATGGCAAGGGTGGGCAGGTAGGCTGCAGACCTGATTCTCATCTCACTGGGAGGAGTATGAAGGGAGAGAAAGTCTTTCAAAGGCAGCAGGCTTACACCAATGAAAACTGGGGTAAGTGCAGATCAGGGTCTGGCTCTCATTACATTTTTCATGGCTGCCTTTAAAATATGAGTAGTTTCTCTTCCAAATCCATTTTAACTGTAATTAACTGTAATGAAGATTTTTTTTCTCTGCTTGTATTTCTGCAATACATGCTCCACCAAAGGTTTTAAATGACCCCTCTGCTACATATCTTATAATCAAGGTATAAATTATTCCCCTCATGTATTTAAGGAGAAGATGAGAAACTAAAAGATAATTGGTAACTAGACACATCTGCTGGGGTTCTCACTTTGATTTTTCTCTCAGTAGATGACTGGTTAAGAGGGAATATACATTTTTAGTGGACCTGTATTCAGGACTCCAAGCAAGGACAGTCAAAATATTTTGTGAACAGTCTGAAATACTCCAGCATTTAGATATCCAAGTTCCAGGCTCTTAACTATTTTGGAGTGATATTTTGCCCTGGATTTTTAAATTACTTAGGAGGGTTATTGTCTTCCATGCTTTTCATCCGGCACATAAGATATTTTCCATTTTCTCTTCTCAATCCATAAGCCTGAGAAAATAGTCATTTTCCATGTGAACCCAAGCAATATATGCATGATTTTTTTTCTGTAGTGGGAAACTTAGTTAGATAAGCTGTAGTAGAGGTAAGAGAATATAAGAGATGGACTTTTGTCTGACAGCACTAGTTAAACTCTTTCTAACTACAAGTGCCTTTATTATGGCAAAAACTCCAGGAATAATGTCTGGTGGATCTAGAAATGTGGTAAATATATGAAATTTCCATAGGAAAGAGAGGTCTCATGCTATCTCAAGTGACTTTTTTTTTCTTTTAATAGTGTTTTTAAGTTCAGGTGGGCTTGAAACACCATGTAGCCACTCCCTCAAGACCCCCTCCCTTCCCCTCCCAATTCATCTCCCAATGGGGAGAAGAATTGAAATAAAATGCGTATGTTAAGATAAAACCAATTTAATAATTGAAAATAAAGAAAAACACACTAATAGTAGTAAATAATAATAAACAATAGTAATAAGAAGGAAAAAAAAAACAAGTCCTGCACTCTGCAATTGCTCAACACCCAATAACCAATGCCAGGGCACACTTCCCAAATTCAGACTGGCCCCTCTTCTGAATCACTCTCCCCAGTTTATATACTGGGCATGATCTTCTGTGATGTTGAGTACCCCTTTGGGCAGTTTGGTTTACCTGTCCCAGCTGTGCTCCCTCCCAGTTTGTTTTTTTTAATCTCCTCACTGGCAGAGCACGAGTCAAGGGGAAAAAAAGAGTCTTTGGCTTAGGATAAACAGGACTTAGCAAAAAAGCCAAAACATCAGTGTGTTATCAACACCATTCTCATTCGGAATCCAAAACACAGCACTGTCAGAGCTACTGAGAAGAAATTAACTCTACCCAGGCTGAAACCAGGACAAACAGTACACTGTTCTTAGACTTCTTGAACACTGAACCCAACTGATAACAGACTGTAAGCCAAATAATTGCAGAAAAGAGCAAACATGACACATATTCTGTACATAGGTAAAAATACTCTCATATGTAAAATTAAGGGTTTTTTTTTCCGGAAAAATAAGGAACTATAAAGCTCTGATGTATGAACATGACAGATTAGATAACTCTGCACTATTTTTCCAGGTTAAATACAAGTGCAAAACAGTGAATAGCCTTGCATTGAAACCAAGTAAATTCAGTATGTTCTGCAATTAAATTAAAATATACTTTGATACCATCAGTCTATTGGAAAGCACTTCAAATTTGATTTCTGCTCCCTCCATATTTCCCTCCCAATATTATTATGCTGTCTTATTTTTTTCAGTTGATGCTGATCTCACATTCTGAAGCAAATTAGTTTAAAACAAATTGGTAAAATAGTTTTAAATGAACACAAGTTTTTAACCAGTCAGATGACATGAAAATTAAGGAAATGCTGGGAACAAAATACATGAAGAAAAATAATTAAATTGGTTTTGAAGTTTGTTGTTCCCCTGTCTTCCAGTGCTGACATGCATACAGTCATCAATTGTCCAAACAAAGTCGAGGGGACACTGCAGTTCTCCTGCGTCCTCCCCTTGCGGGACGGCGTTTTCATCTCTGGAACTGCTCATTCTGGGCCACCAGAGGGTGCTCAGACAGCAGCATTACTGGGAATTCGTACGTCGTCCTTTCCGGGATTTGGGGCTTTTATGCAGCTAGCCTTGCCTTTAATTCTCATGTTCCTACCTGTTTTGGCTGGTTTGTTCATTTGCTTGTTTGTTTTCTCTGGGTCTCTTTATTTAGAGCTTCTGCAAGGTGAGGGGTTCTTGCTGAATGGCTTAGTTCTTCATCATCTTGGAGTTATTTTAATTTTTAATGATCAGCACAGCACAAATACTCTTACTGCGTCCCTCCTCCTATGGCCAGACATGCCTTACTACTCTGCAAATGCGAAATCAGCATTAAACAACAGCTTCCAGGTGATTAAAGTAGATGTGGTAGAATTCAGGAATTCAGGACCAGGATAAGCAAAGCTGTAGTACATGGCTCACTTCCTTCTCTGTCCCCTTCTGAGAAATAAGCATATATATCTTCTCCAAACATACCAACTTCCACTTCCAATGCAAGGAGGCATTCCATGTCCTAAAACTATTCACTGTGTCACCAGTACTAAAAAGCCTATGAAAATGCACAGAACTTGCATAAGCCTCGTGCATGATGAGTGTTGCCACCCTTCTGTAAGTAAATTTCACTGCATTGTATAATGTTATCCTGTGTTAAAAACTTCCACCAGGTCGGAGCATTTGTGGTGACTTAAAAAACTTTGTGTGTAGACTCTTCCATACTGTCCAGGGTCAGAGATAGGAAATTTTACATAATCAGAACATCTGAGCAGCTAGCAACCAGCCTCACAGATTAACTAGGCTTTGGCAGTAATTGAGTAATCTGTGGAACACCACATACCTAGACAGTGCCAAGAAAACCCAAATAACATTATTTTTATTCCCCATTTCTGCTTCAGTCTACAAGATAGGTTGAGAAACTGTAAAGAACCATTATTTAATTAAAAATTGGTTTGAGAGATTGTAGGTCAAAAAAAACCCAAACCAAAACCATACCCCCCTTTTAGGGATCCCTAGAATGAATGGAAAAGAGCAAGAAGAAGAGTATGTATGACTGTAGGCTATTGGCAATTTTCAAAGATGGGTGAAGAAAAGGAGATAAGGTCTCTAAAGAAAGCACTCCAGAAAAGTGCCTGACCAGCCTGTGGATACAGAATTGAGTGCCTTTGCTGTATACAGCTCTGCAGGCATATTGTGGATGAAATTGTTCCAGAGTAAGCCAGAGTTTTTAGTTACTTGGTTTAGAATGTAATTTTTCAGGGACAAAGACAAGGAGTTTTCTTAGAGTTTCAATGAATTCACTCCTTTTGAGAACAGATTGTACTTCTGATTCTTTTTCCATTGTCCTGTGTAGAACTGGGTATCACAATTTCTTCAGAGAGGTTTTTCTGACCGGCTGAAGCAAAGGTATAATTGTGGTTGTATTAAGTACTGATGCTAAACTACTTCTTGTACAAAGGAGGATGAGAAAGTCATCCATCTGCCTTCAGTATTTTTGATCTCTATTATTTCAGTCATGTGAGTAAAAGACCAGCAGTAGCTGTAGATGATGATCTTGCAATGGGCAGAAGTATGGTATGTATGCAGCTAGATTAATTTAATTTTGATCATTTTAATTTTGACTCTTGGTCATAAGACAGGATTAATATGTGGTGATGGTCACAGATAGGAGAAGATAGAACTGCTTTGGGATAATTTTTCTCTCTTGGTTTTATTTGATAATTTCTTTTTTGATTGATCTTCTTCATATTTAGAGTCCTACTTCGGGTTGCGTTCAATCAACTGGAAATCATGATTGCCCTGTGAGTGAATGGTCACTTTCACTATTAACTCTTCCAGCAATATGGAGGACTCTGATAGAGGGGGATATTATCAGCCTTTAAAAGAACTGTTTGATGGATTAGTGAGAAAGCAGAAAGCTGATTTAAGGGGTCACCACTTAATTGCAGGAGAATTAGGTAGCAATAGCAACAGCATAATCCAAAATCTTGGAGGTGAGAGAAAGATTGTGTTAGAAGGCAATAGTTTTACAAACTATTATTGCTATGGAAAAGGGTTTGTTTTAATAGAAAGAGATGGTGTGACCCTGTAGGCAGGCGGGACAAAAGGGCAAAAACTGCAAGAGAGAAAAAACTCACAGAGGTGGGGAAGGACACAGGGAAGGGAGAAGCAAAGGGATGAATTTGGAAGTTTGAAGGGAAACTGAGGCAGGGTACTCTCTGCAAAAGCATATTTTAATAAACATTAGTGGGTACTGTCATAAGTCTAAGGCAGCACAGCTTTTTACTGGGGTTTGTTTCTTTCTTTCATTGAAGTTGTGGCATTTGTTAGTATCTGAAATAAGCCACTATGGAAAAATAATCCCTCTCATACAATGCACTAAGAAACCCATTATGTCATTTTAAAGTCAGATTTTAAAATGGATTTGAACTTGATTTATTGCTACAAGCCTGTAAACATTGCACACAGAGATTTGCAGCTGCAAATAAAGAATATTTTACCTACCTGACTTGCAGATGAAAATGGTTTGGGTCAGCAAACAAGTTGCAAGGAGTTGTATATTGTTGCAAATGGTCTTCCTTCTGTAGGTTTTTCTAGGAGTGTTTTCCAGAAGTATGTTGGACTGCCCTCTGATCTGCAATCTCATGTTGCAATCTCAGTTTATTCTGCTACCAGAAATAAGCTGGCGAAGAGTGGCAGCGTTCATACCTTCTGTCCTTGCACGAGAACTTATCACTCAACTGAGTAGTACGTTTACCTTTATCTGTGAGTTCTGTGAGGAGTGCTTTGCTTCTGGAGATCTCACAGTCTCTGTGATGTGTGCGCCTGTCTTTCTTTCCCACCAATATAAGACCCTCTAACTTTATAGATTCCTACAATGTGATGTGATTTACCAGGCTAGGGGGGCTGTGAGAAATCAGTCTGTCTCCTAAAGAGGAGCACATTCAGCTGTTGTAAGCTCAAAAGCCATGCAGAGCAACCCAGCACAATGGCAAAGAAGATGGTAAAATAGGTAGGACCTGGTTGCTACTCCTCCAGCAATCCACCCAAACCCATGTGGAGTCTACAGACTGGATGAACTGCAGACTGGGAGTTCTTGGCTTGGCAGATAGCATGTTGCCACTTTGTGAGTTAAACTATTGGTATGCAGCAAGCAGTTCAGTGACTCTACCCCCGAGGTTTATGAAATTTCAGGTTGCCTTCAGGAATGAGGTGCAAAGGGGTAGCTGCACCTCTTTGTTGCTACCCTTAGAGCATTATGCCTTGAACACACCACAGCTTTTTATACTCTCATTTGCCATGTGCAAAGGACTTCTGTGCCTTTTGTGCAGGAATGTTTTTAACACACCTACTAGCACAGCTGGGAAGAAAGTAGTGAAGATGCTGCTTGGATGCTTCTTGGAGGGCAACACAAGTCATCTTCATTGCTTGTGGAAATAAACTGATTGCAGCTGTTGTACTAAAGACAGGACTGTGCAGCTCAGAGAGAAACATGTGGTTCTGCCACCACCAGATCCTTCACAAAATGGTATGCTTATTATGCTCTTTATGGGGTTTTGTTGGGTTGGATTTTTTTTTTTGAAGTGTTGCTTTTGAAGTGTTTTCAATTCCTGCTCTGGAAATTGTTTTTCTGCAAGCCTGACATAACTACAACTAATTTGTAGATACCCTGAGACTACTGTATGCAAAGGATATGCAATTTTAATGTTACATGAAATAGAATGGTTTGGTTGCTTTTTTCCCTGCCAACTGCTGGACCTAAGGAGCCTTCACAGTATTTCTAAGATTAAATCGCTTTAGACATTCCTAGAGTAACTCATTCTTCTGTGTGCTACATTAATTCATCTAAATGTAGAATAGAAAGCACAAATGCCAAAAAGAGAGTCAGACTTTCTAGACTGTGTCTATTTGTAGAAAGCCTGACTTGCACATCTGTATACACTATTTTTTTGGTGCAATGGCTCTGCGTTAGACATTATAACAGGCAACAGAAATTATTCATTCTGCTGTGTCTGTCTCACTAGTTGTTTAGAACCAATTGTGTTTGTGCATGTTCATTGCATTATTGCAAAGAGATGAAAAAATTAGCTTATTTCTGTACAATGAGCTGGGTAGTGTTTTAAGCAATAACATTGAAGAGTTCAAATGCACCTGTTAAAATATTTGTATTCTTGCAGGTGCAGAAGCATTCATTTGTAACCATCGTATTAACACACGTTTTGCACAGGTATATTGTTTTTTTTGTCCCAGAACTGATGAGTTTTTAAAATGTCAGTGACTCACGTGAAGTTTGTATTCATCATAGTTACCCTGGCATGAGCCCTGTGCCTGTCCATCCATGCATGGGTGTCACACAAGTACCCAGTCTGTGATGTAATAATCATCTTTGACAAAGGATTGCTTACAACATGGTCCTGCTGTGGAGTGCTCTAAAATGGTGAATTCATGTTTGTGTGTTTGAAGCGTTACCCTGAGAGATTACAGGCACAGAGTGATTCATGCCGATTCCTTCCTTTGTGCCCTAGCCAAGTAACAGGATTTTGCCAAGTATTTGCAGCTCTTGAAAGCCATGTTCATGTCTTTCCAGGATGGAAGATATTCTCAGTAAGTACACAGAGAAAATGAGAAGAAGAATTTCCCTACAATGGCCAAGGTGAATACTCCTAATAGTATTTTATAGCAAAATTTATGTCAGTGAATACTCAACAGCAAATTCCCAAAGCTATTACTTACTGTTCATTTGTGGAAGACAGTAAAAAGTACAGAGAATTCTACTTGAGCTAGAGAAGATTTTTTTATTTTACACTACTTTTAATATGAGTTTTTTCTGCAATTCCTTTTGTTTTAAGAATACAGTGCAAATGAGGCATTACAGAGTTCCTTTAAACTGTTTCCCAATTAGAGAATGTCTCCTTCATCAGATTCTATTAGTAGCATGGCTTACTACAGAACCAGGACTGGACCATGTGATCAACCAGTGATGCTTAATGATAGAACAAAACAATGTCCTCATGCTGACCAAAGGACCTGTCCTTAGGTGTCCTAAATATACTTGAAAATAAGAAAAGCTCATCTGAAATGTGTGGTGAAATGTATGTTCCCTATTCTAGACAAAAATATCTTAGAATACTTAATTTTGCTAGTCTGGCTCCTTGAATTGGGCATTTCACTAGTTGTAGTTCTTCTTCAGTGTTGTGTAGACACTCTTCTGATTTGTGCTAAATGTAGAAATAAGTAATATCCCTTATGAGTATTTGCCTTGAGTGATGTTCCTGGCTTTCTAGGTTGTAGTTTACAAATTTTTCTGTGCTGTTTCTATACTATTTTTATATTTAATTACTTTTTTTTATTCATAAGAATATAAAGTAGTTCCATCCGACCACATGTGTAACAAAAAATGGATTGTCTATCAACCAATGAACCACTCCAAGGCAAGAAAATAAGCTACTGTATATATCAAATGATGCAATTTATAACATCAGCTGATATGTACTTAAAATATCATGGAATTGACTGTATGCAAAGATTACACTGTGAAAGGTTAACTATGGCAAATTGAATAATTGATACATTCTGAAGCCTATATATAAGAGGATTAGTGAAGTATGAGACCAGCCATCTAAAAAGCAGCGTAAAGCCCACAGCTTTGTCACCTTTGTATTTTATATAAAATGGCAGTGAATTGTCCAGGAATGTAAATCTATAACTATTGTTACTATTTATTAACATTATTATTAGTAGTATTAGTATTACTATTACTATTACTGAATGGCATTTGCTCTCTGAAAAAATTGTTCCTTCTTAGCCACAAACAATACTTTTCTGAGCACGCATCACTTGATAAATCTCTGTCAGGCAGTCCTGTTCATCCAGCTGTGCTCTACTAGACAGTATTGTTAGATATCTGTTTACTTCAGCTCCTAACATCAACCCTTAATGATTTTTCTTTTTCTGTTTGTTCTTGTGATGGTCTGAAAACCTGTGGAGAGATTAAATTCCAGCTGGTGTGTAAGGACTGCATTAAAAAAATAATGAAGGAGAAATGCAAGGAAAGGACTTGTGAGGAAACTGCAAAACGTCTATGTTCTGTATCCAAAACATCATGCTGAGGGCCCTTGGAGCCTCTGTGTCCAGATGAGCACCCTGCCCTTTTGTGATGCCATGGCTGGGTAAGATACTTCTGGGTTTTTATTGCAAAGACAGCATGGCTGCACAGAATGGCAAGAGTAATTAATTAGTCCCTAATTTGTCTACTTGGGGAAGCAGGGTACTACAGGGCAGACTGTGATGCTTTCTTCTCTGACAGTTACTGGAAATAACTGGGCTAAGTTTATTCTGAGATTTCCAGTTGGCTGATACCTGGCACTAGTGCAGAGGTTCTGAAGAAAGAAGGTTATGCCTCCTCTGAGACCACATCAGGGCTGCAGTGCCAAGTATCCAAGAATACGGCTGTGTGCAGCTGAGGCTGTAGCTGACCTTCCACCCAGCTCATCCACACAGGACAAGGACCTTGAGAAAGTGTCAAGGTCTCTCTGTCACATGAGCTCCCAGACAACAGCTCTTGCAGATGTATGACCACAAAAAGGGGGATGTTCTGACCTGCTTTTGAGGACATTTCAATATGTGCACTGTCTAGCATTTCTGGGGAGCTCAAGGATTTTATTTGCTGACTGTGTGTCTTTTTCACTAGAAATAGGGCAGATCTTCACAGTCCCTAGCCTCAATCTGACGTAACCTGCTGATCAATGCTGGTTCTGCTTCTTCTGTCTAGAACTAATTTTCTGTACAGGTTTAGTGTGTTGGGTTTATTTTGTGTAGTATTTATTTTGGGGTTTTGGTGGTTTTGGTGAGATAGTTGCTGTGACTTGACCACTACTTGTTCCAAAGCTTCCAGTCATCCTTAATGTTGCTCTGCTATCGTGATATGCACAGGCTCTCCACTGCCTTGTATGCAAGCCTTTGATTTTCTTGGGGTAGGGATTGTTTTTTATGGTGTTGTCTGGGTATCTTATAGAGTTCCCTCATTGAGGCCTGAAGTACCTTTACAAAGCATTGACAATATTAATGAACTCTGCAGAAACAGCAGTACTTCAAATGGAAAAGCAGACATTAGCATTTTTAAGGCACAGGGGGAAGAGTAATAAAGTGAAAGAGTCAAACCCAAAGATGTCATTCCCAAGACTATGCTTTCCACCTACCTTGTACATGCTGTATACTAGAATATCTCAAAGATGAATGTAGGCTGTTGGAAATATGTTTCTTGTCCCACCTCTGGCAGTTTAGATTTTCTCCAGATTGTGGTTATGCTACTCTTTCTCAACTCCGGGCCATTTGTGTCCCTTCTCCTTGAGTATGAGGCTGGGTTTTACTGGAGAATCCTGAAAAGCACCAGCAGCGAGCTATCAGTTCTGCACGTGGATTTACCACTCTCTCTCAAAGAGAGCTGTGTAACTCTTAGCCATGCGAATCATGCCAGCCCCAGAGCACTTAGCTGGCCGTACTTTCCCCGGGCGCTTTACCCCATGACTAAATGGTCCCGATCCGGGCAAACAATGATCCAGCGCAGTGGCAAGAGAGGAGGGCCATGGGGCGGGTAACTCGGGGAAGCCTTTCTGCGCTCCTTCCTCACGGGAGGCTCGGAGGCAAATCTCGTCTTCCTGGACCGCTTCCAGCAGAGCGGGGCCGGGCGCGGGGCGGTGGCGGGAGCTCCGGGGGCGGGCCGGCCCCGAGGAAGGTGGTAGCGGCCGCCGTGCCAGCCCTGCTCACCTGGGCAGCGGCGCCAGCTCTCCGGCGCCGCTCCCTTCCGCTCCTTGGAGGATGAACGGGCCGGGGAAGAAGGTAAGGGGAAGCCGGGAGGGTCAGGGGCTGGCGGGACGACCCCAGGGGCTGCCCCCTGCTGCAGGGTGCTCGAAGCCGGGGCACGACGGCGTCGGGTGCTGACACTTTCCGGGCGTTCTCCCGCTCCGGTCGGCGGGGCCGGAGATGTGTCCCACCGCCGGGATCGCCGCGGCGTCTGCCTGGCCCCGCTCAGCGCGGCTCGGCTTCGCCCGCAGTTATGCTCAGAAGTGCCCGTTGCCCCAAAGCCAACGAGTCAACTTTCCGGTGGTGCCGTGACTACCCGAGAGGGATTTTCTGTGCAGATACTCCCGGAGAGCAATAAATCAAGGGAGAAGAGTTCTGTTGTTGAAGTAATAACGAGAAAAGAGCAAGCTGCTTTTGAGGAAACAACCAGCAAGTGCTGCTTGGGAGAACTGTTCAGTGCTGTCAGGAGAGCTGCAGCTGCATTTCTTAGCTTTTGAGTGCTGTGAAGTATTTGATTCCAGCCAATCCAAAGGCAAACCAAAGGGTCTGCTCGAGAACAGCAGCCTAAGCCTTTTAAATGTGGTGTGATCCATCTTGTTCTAGAAAATTTGCCCATAACTAGAAGTATGTGGCCACTGTCCTGCCAGAAGTTCAGCTCCTCGGGTAAATGCTAACACCTGTTGCTACTGCTAGTGGCTGAAGACTGTTGTTGCTAAGTGTTTCTATACGTTACTCTTCCTCTTCAAAACTGTAGTAAAAGTTTGCTGTGTCTCTCGAAATAAAGCTGATAGTAAGGACAGTACCATTTTGGCCCATTCTAGGGAAAATGACTGCAGGTGTTCATCCCCAGGAGGGAATCTGCATCCCTGGGCAGCTCATCACTTCTCAGCAGTGAGGAGCAAAATGCCAGGACTTCATCTTCTCCTTCCTGTAGGGAGGGAGAAACAACTGCGGACAGAGAAGGGGAGGCACCAATGGACTTCCTTGCTTGCACACAAGGAGGTGCAGAAGGTAGAGAGTAAGAGAAGGCCACCTGCCCCTCTGTTGCACTCTCAGAACAATTTGTGCCTGGCAACTCATACAGTGGCAAGAGGTGCTAGTAGAAAGGAAACCAGACTGAGTTTTCTCTTCAGCTTTGCTCCCTTGAAGCAGGTTTCTTTCCCCACTTGCAAAATATCCATAAAACTGAGCTAAATGGCATTGTCAAAGCCCTCAAAATCTGACTGTTAAAGAGAGATCAAAGTCAAGTTCTATGATGAGATTAGCAAGCAATTCCTGGAACCTCATTCTGTTGAACAATACCTACCGGAGGATATATTTTTTGTAAGATTTTGCAACTGGGAGACAATTATTTGCAGCAGTCACAGAGAGAGTGTAACAAAATCAAGGTAAATTAAAACACAGTTTTGCTGCCATGAGTGATTTTTCAAAGTTATGAAATTAAAGGAATTTGGGGCAGGATTTTTTTTTTAAGGATTCTTTTGCTTTTTGATTGAGTTTGAGAGAGGTCATTACTGTTAGTAATGTTCCTGTTCATCTATGTTGAATGAGTCATTGGATTTGTGGACTGAAAAGCACACTCAGCTCTTCCTCAAGCAAAAGTAACCTTCACCTGTTGTATTTCATATATTTTTGACTTTCAAGTGGCATGATTTCTTGTATTGTTGATGAGTAAAAGCATGAAGTTAGCATTTGATAATATGTTATACATTATCAAAGTACCATAAAGATGGGGGTGTTCTTAACAAAACAGTGGTGTACCAAGGAAAGTTCTATTCTAGCTGTCATGACTATTTTTCTCATATCTAGTTTTAGTTAAAAACAGTGCATGGAATCTGGATAATTTAAATTGTTTTTAGGTATTGACTTTGCTGTAATCTGAGTGTACAGGATGTTATTTTTTACTGTAGTTAAGAAATTTGTTGGACCAATATGAAAAGACTGAGAAACTGTTGAGCCTAAGAGCCCAGTAATTTTTTTTTTTTTGTACAGGCTTATTTATATAATCTTAAACTGGTTTTACAGTAAATGACCCATGAATAGAGGTAACTGTCTTCAATAGTGGGTTGTCAAGTACCAGATTTTCAAGTCTCTGTAAAATAGGACCTTTGAAGTAGTATATTCTTACTGCAATGAACTGGGATTTATAGATGATACTTCTAATAATACCAACATAAACTTTGCAATCTACTCAGAGCATAAAGCCTTAATATTGAGATCAGAGTGAAACCTATGACTGGCTTTGGAAGGGATATAAAGTTTTGAGGAGTATATTTTCCTCATTCTGGAGGGATTTGCAGGTGTAAACACCATAGAGAATGCATATCCACTGCTTTCTACTGGAAAGAAAAAATACAAGATGCTTCAGGGAAACCTCTAGATTCTAAAAGCACTCATATGCTTCAATTCATCATGCTGAAATTAGTCATGTGTAAAAAAACTGGTTTCCTGTGAGCATAAAATTTGTTAGAATATATATTGTTGCAGTTAAAGCCAGCAGAAGTTCTTTAGTAGTGGAAAAACTGATACATGTGAATATTTTCCAGTGCCTGGATGCACTGACTTCATTCTGGGGCCATACTAAATATGCATTTCTGAGGGCAGATTCTGCTTCAATAGGGCTGTTTCTTCTGTACATCCTTGGTCGGTGTATGCTGCTCAGAGTAAAGCCTTCTGCTTTAGTGCTCATCAGTCAAGGCATACTGCAGCAAGAAGGCTTCAGGAGCATGACTGGAGTGTGCTATAAGAGGTGCGCTATAAGTGTGCACCCTCTAAATATTCCCTCTTTCTCCTTGTTCAGTAAATCCATGGTTGTCTTCTCACAGGCAAGATGCAGAAAGAGCACTGATGGTAGGAAAAGGAGTCTTAACTTTCCTTCAGTTCCTACTTCAGTGACAGACATACTTCCCCTCTGCAGCCACTCAGCTCTGCTCCAGCTTCTGCTCACACTGATTATCACTTATTTGTTCTACATTCTTGTGTCTCCAAGCTCCTTCTGAACACTGTGCTTCTGAGGACAGGATGAGAGTTGAGACTGTTGAGCCTTGAGAAAAGCAGACTCAGGGCATATCTCAGAAATGTAAAACTGAAGGAAGGGTGCAAGGAGGATAGACTCTTTCAGTGGTGCACAGTGACAGGTCCAGAGGCAACAGACATGAAAGAAGCTGTAAAATGGGAGATCCTCTCTGAACATCATCAGGAAAGAGTAAGGGTGACTGAGCACTGGAATGAATAGGTAGTCCAGAGCTGTCATCTTCATACTTGGGAGATACTAAAAAATACATCCAGATATACCCATCCCCACACACCCTTCTTGGGTGTGTGGGGGATTTGACCAGATGACCCTTTCAAACTCAGCTATCCTTTGGTTCTAGGACTTTTTGATTCTGCTGTCAGGCAAAGCATTGTTACTCTTCAGAGTTTCCTATTGCTTTTCAGCAGTCCACATAGTTCCCCGTCCTGCAGCAGCCTTCACTCCTCTCAAGCACTCTGGCACGTTGCACAGAGAGGCTTATCCTCTTTATTTGTGCTCTTTCACCATA
The DNA here is from genome assembly GCF_901933205.1 of Camarhynchus parvulus. Taxonomy (NCBI): domain Eukaryota; kingdom Metazoa; phylum Chordata; class Aves; order Passeriformes; family Thraupidae; genus Camarhynchus; species Camarhynchus parvulus. Next base: position 46,730,869 of record NC_044601.1, read on the forward strand.
AAACTAAAGTAAACAGCGTGCGGGTTGCTGCTTGAGGACTGCATTTGGCAGTGCTTCTCCAGAATGGTGACTTCTATTCTTACAGCTTATATTCTGGCATCAACTCAAATCTATACCTAAGCAAGGGAAATCCATGTGAAAATGGGCAGACTCCTGCAATGCTGTCTGAAACCAGTAGTAAAGTTGTCACTGAATTCAATGGGAACAAGGCAGAAACTGAAATACTGATATGTTAAGGAAACCTGACTGACTAACAAAACTTATCTGATAATTGATATCAGTTCAGAAGAAGGGACTGTGAATAGCCAGCAACACAGTTTAGGGTATGACATATTATTTTCACCAAGCTCAGTCTGCAAAGTCAAAATATGGTTTATGTTCCCATCCTTTATTAAAATTCTAAGTGCCATTGATACCTGGGTAAATTCTCATGAAAAACATCTCAAAGTAGATAGTCAACAAATCTTAGAGGTCTTCTGGGTAACATCGCTTGCCCAAAAACAGTAGGTTTTGGATGTACCCTGTAAGTGTATGGGTTCTGAGTGGCATTCCTGAGCTCCTAGCTCTCTTCCAAATCTCAGTTGTACTGTAGGGCAGGCAGCTCAAATCCCCAATTTGAGTTTCCCAACCATTAATAGACAGGAAGAGAGACTTGAAAGTATTGCAATTAATGCATAAAACTGGCTGCTCCTGTTATTAAGTGAGGTTTTAGGACACATTCATCTGCAACTAAGTGCATTATGCTCTGGGAGGCAGTGAGGTCTCATGCAGAACTGCAGTCTAAGCAGCAAAAAAGGCTGCATGGTTGAGTGATGAAGTGCAGTCTCCTTCATTTTACTTATACTGAGACTATTTCCAAGGTTGTCCTCAAAGATAGCCACCAGCAGAGCACTGTGGCAGTGGGAAAACATGCAAATATGTAGCATGTGCAGCATGTAAACCACAACTTGACTTGTGAACAGTGACAACTAGTGGGGAAAACAGTTACCTAAAAAATTGTGATTACCAGGACCAACACGGACTCACTGTGGTGACTGGAAAACTGAAAATACTTTGTCAAACAAATTGATGATCTCAGTCCGGTTTCTTGATGGACTAGTGCCTATGTTGCCATAATTGCAATGATCCATGCGCTGCATCAAGACAGGCAGAGGCTAAGGCTCAAAGTCTCTCTAAACTGAGGCTTTTTAGCTGTGAAACCATCACTTATAAGTAAACTGAAATCTAATTCATGAAAGTGCTTCAAAAGCATTAAGAACCAAAAATAACATATTCAGACCATTTTGTTGTACAACATCACAATCCTTGCACCAGCCATGCTTCATGTTTCTAGTATTTTTACATCATTCACTAAAACTAGGTGGAGAAAGAGTCGTCAAACATCAGGTAATATTCCAAGAGGAAGAAAAGGTATATACACAAGTGTTCCTTGGTGGCTGGTTTTCAGATAAATGCTTTATTAGGCAGGAAGCAAACTGCTTGGATGACATTACCAATTATTGAAGGATTTATTATGTGCCATTTAAAACAGAGGGTTTTAAACTACAATCTTGCTAAGACTTAAAACCTCCATGTTTAGCTTTACACCTCCTACATAGTTTCACTGTGGTCAATGAAACGATTCACTGTGGAAAGCTAAGAAGATGTGTAAATCTCTGTAGCATTAAACATTTTTCTTTATTATCTCACCAGGAGATAATAAAGGGATTGGCAGCTATCAGACAGCGAGGGTAAAATGGCAACTTGTTTCACTGAATATTGGCTTAATCAAAAAGCAGCGTTAAGAATTGTGAAACAATTCTAGCCTTTTTTCCCTAACTTGCAGTGGATGCTATGTGGCTCTAAACTGCTCCCTTGAGTACCGCCATACAACTGAGATTTGCTCACCCAAGAGGAGGATGCATTTTGACTGTCAAAATAAGTATTTGTAACTTTTTTTTTTTTTTTTTTAGTATTTAGCACAACCGGGGTTGCTGAGGACGTGTGTGTTTATGTATATGTGTGTAATGTCCCTACGGGAGGCTTGAAAATAGACCCTCTGCCTGGGTCATGAGGGGGCTGCACCAGCGATAATCATTCTTCTCACCATTCTTCTCATCCTTCTCCTCACCCTTCTTCTTATCCTTCTCCTCATCCTCCTCCGCTTCTCCCCACCCCAGGTGAACACAGGCCGGTGGTCGCCGGCGCTCCGTAAGACGCTGCCGAAGACGGGAACGGGCTTAGTAGGTCTGGGGACCCCGGAGGCAGCGGGGGAGCGGGCGGGGTGACGAGGAGGCGCCGGAGGGCGGGAGTGGCCGGGGCAGCGCCACCGGCGGGGAGGCGTCGGTGCCGGCGGCGCGGGGTGCGCGGCGCAGGGGCGGCGGCCCCGCAGCCCGGGCGGGCGGCAGGTGGGAGCGGAGCGGAGCGGAGCGGAGCGGCGGTACAGCGGGGCGGGGTGGCTGGGAAGGGAAGGGATGGGCTGCGCACCCAGCATTCACGTCTCGCATAGCGGTGTGATATACTGCCGGGACTCGGAGGAGTCCAACTCCCCCCACCAGACCACCACGATCTCGCAGGGCACCACCACCCTGCACGGCCTCTTCGTTAAGACAGACGCGGCCGACTCCATCCCCTCCGTGCTCGCCTACCAAAGCCGGCAGCCGCCGCCCTCCGCCGGCCCCCGCCGCAAGGAGCGCAGGGAGTCCGGCGGCGCCTCCGCCCGGTCCAGGACGCCCCACTGCTGCAGCGTCGAGGCGGAGACCCAGACCAGCAGCTCCAGCGCCAAGGTAAGGTCGCCGCTCCGGAGGGATCTCCGGCGGTGCCGGTGCGGGTCCCCGCCGGCCGCGGCAGAGGGAGGACGGTGCGCGGAGCCAGCGCCTCCCCCGCCGGAGGATGCTCGGCGGGCGGGATGCAGCTGGCAGGAGCGGTGTCCTAGTGCCCACTGACTCACCGCAGCTGCGACGGCCGGGCCGGGCCGGGCTGGCACTGCTGCGGGGGGGCCGCCTCGCCTGGAGCTCGCCGGGGGGAGCAGCAGCCGCCGGGCCCCTCGGGCTCTCTCCGCCTTTCTCCGCCCCGAGCCCTCAGCCTTGGTGCGGCTCCGAGGCGCCCTGTGCTGGGATCGGCCACGCGCACCCAGCGAGCGGGGAAAGGGCTTGTTTTGAGCTCTGTGGCTGATGGCAGGGAGTACTTGGTGCTGGCTTTGTTTACTTCATCCCTTTTTCTTCCCGCCGTATCTGTTAAAATGAACTGTTGCTTCTTGACGTGGGTGTTCGGCTGAGAACCGAACCACTATGATCTGCACACGTACGCTGATGCACCTTGCTGCTGTAGGGCTGTGGAGATGCTCCTGGAAGAGCGGGCGGGGGCTGTGTCTGTGTCTGTGTCTGTAGGGTACTGGAAGACTTGGTCCCCCTCTCAGTGGCTAAGGCAGGCACAGCTACAACCTGCCTGTCAACGTCTTCACTTAAGTTTAGCACTTGCAAAGAGATCATTGCCCTGGATTTTTTTTTCCATGAGGTTTGTTTGGTTTGTTGGGTTGTTTTAGTTTTTTTTAATATCAGAGTAAGTAACTTCTCTGAAAGCCTTTTAGAAATTAAAATTTGCTTTGTTGCCTCCTTCCATAGTTTATTAATTAAAAAACAACAACAACAACAACCAACCCCCCCCCAAAAAAAAAAAAAAAAAACAAACCAACAAAACTGGTGTCATGATCTTAGCTGCATCTTAGGTTACTTTTCTGTTGTACTAAGAAAGCAGGATATCATGTCACAAAGTAATTCTAGTGTTTTGTTAGAATATCAGTAAGAAATTCCAAAGTTATAAAATGTTCCTTAATTATTTAAAAATTCAGAAGTATTAGGAAAACGTAAGGAAAACATAAGTGGGAGAAATCACAGAAAAAAAACCCCAAACACCCCCATGGCCCATTGTCAGTTTGTTAGTTCAAATGCTGAGAAAATTGTAGAATTGTCTGCAGTCACGTTTACTGTTTTACTCATTCAGATGAGAAGCCTGCATCATCAACAACTGAGACAAAATTCAAGCATGACTGGAGTAAAACAATTCTTGTATTTCTTGGATTTATAGATTTTTTTTCCTTTTACTAGTCAGAGTGCAATACTTAAGACAAAATAGGATTTCTTTTTTTAATGATTTCTTTTTTTCTCCTAAAAGAGGAGAAAAAAGAGGAGAGCAAAATCAAAACACTTTTACAATTAAGTTGAGAATTGAAAAGAAAATAGGAACAATTGGAAAAAAGGTTTTTTTAGAGTCATAACTTGGTTCTCAATAGTTGTTTACTATATATTATTACATTATGTGCTGTTATAAACAAATATATTTCCCAACTTTCTAGTTATTTAAACTGCATGTATTTCAGATGGTTTTGAACTTTCTGATTGGTATTGTAATGTTATGGGTTCAACAAGGCCCAGCGCTGGGTCCTGCCCTTGGGTCACAGCAACCCCAGGCAGCTCCACAGGCTGGGGCAGAGTGGCTGGAAAGGACCTGGGGGTGCTGGTGACAGCAGCTGAACATGAGCCAGGCTGTGCCCAGGTGGCCAAGAAGGCCAATGGCATCCTGGCCTGGATCAGCAATGGTGTGGCCAGCAGGAGCAGGGCAGGGATTGTTCCTCTGTACTGGGCATTGGTGAGGCCACACCTGGAATCCTGTGTCCAGCTCTGGGCTCTTCACTACAGGGCATTGAGGTGCTGGAGTGAGTCCAGGGAAGGGAAACAGAGCTGTGGAAGGGTCTGGAGCACAAGTCCTATAAAGAACAGCTGAGGGAGCTGGGGGTGGGAGAGAAGCCTGAAGAAAAGAAAGCTCAGGGGGGACCTTCCCACTCTCTACAACTGAAAGGAGTGTGCGGCCAGGTGGGGGTTGGTATCTTCTTCCAGCCAAAAAGAGACAGGATGAGAGGAAACAGCCTCAAACTGCTCAGGGAAGGTTCAGGTGGTACATCAGGAAGAATTTCTTCCCACAAAGGATTGTCAACCATTGGGAGTGACCGGCCAGGAAAGTGATAAAGTCATCATCCCTGGAATTGTTCAAGGAATGACTGGATGTGGCACTCTGTGCCATGATGATACAGTGGTGATTGGTCAAAGATTGGATTTGAACTTGGATGTCTTTTCACAGAATCACAGAATTAACTAGGTTGGAAAAGACTTTTGAGATCATCAAGCCCAACATATGACTTAACATCACCTTGTCAACTAGCCCATGGCACTAAGTGCCATATTCAGTCTTTTCCAACCTAAATGATTCTGTGTTTCAGAATTGTGATTATTTTTGATAGCTTCCCTTCTTTTTACAAATTATGAGTTTGTTAGGTGTCTGGGGTTTTTGAAGTTATTTAACAATTATTTCAATTATATAGTAGAAATATTTTCATTCTTAAAAGAATTAGGATCTATAATTTTTTTTTTTAGTTGAGTTAGAGCTGCCATTCTTACTGCCAGTCCTGGCGTGATTTTGTACATCACACTAAAGTATTGACTACAACAGGGTTGGGTTATTACAGTACTATCATAAAGGCAAAATAATATACTATACTTGACAGATTATAAGAAGTGTAAAAGTGTGGAAACATGTTTCTGCAGTAGTACATGATAGCAATATTTATTTCCATAAAAGCCCCAAAGTGAAGAATAATATAATTTATTTTGGTATGGAAAGAGTGTCTAGAAATACCACTTGGTTTTAGCTGCTGTAGTGCTTGGTTGCATGTATTAGCAATATTGGATATTCCATACCATATGGCATCACACTTGAGGAAAGAAGGACGAAGGCACGGGGGACATTTGGACTGGTGGTGTTTGTCCTCCCAAGTAGGCGCTGCACAGGGTGGGCCCTGCTCTCCCGGGGATGGCTTTACACCTGCCTACCCATGGGAAGTTGTGACTTAATTCCTTGTTTTGCTTTGCTCATGTGTGCACCTTTTACTTTACCTGTTAAAGGGTCAAATTCATGAGTTATTTCAATTTCACTCCTCAGATTCCTTCCCCATCCTCTGGGTGATTGAGTGAATGAGCAGCTGCCTGGGGCTTAGTTGCCATCTGGGGTTAAACCTCCACAAAATCTCATCTAAGTGAATTAGAGGACAAAACCAATATACTGGCTGTTAGCACTATTATATAGTAAAATATATATATATGTCTGTTCTGTAACTGCTCAAAACACTTAAACCCTGTGTCTTGGTTTCAAAAGACACCATGTTGCTTGGTGTGTCTTTATTTTGTCTTCTGAACTGCTCTTTAGTTGTTTATACAATCAAGTATTGCACTTTACATTTGATCCTGCTTTATGCAATGTTTTAGAACTCATCCACACTATAGTATGAAACTAGCCTTAAAATAAATCAACCTGTAATAATTTCAACCCTATTCAGTTCAAATAAAAAATAAAAGCCAACCAAAGAAAAAATGATCCGATGTCACTTAAAATATATCGCTTATCTAAACCTTTCTTTCAAAGTATTTGGTCTGTATTCATTTGGTGTCAGGTCAGTGTTACAAAAGATAATTTTTTGTTTTTTTCTTTTCTTCTTCTTTCCTTAATGAAAAGTTCTGAATTGTTCAGAGCATTGAGATGTGTTGTTCCCATCCTACTGACACTGTTTATGAGTAACCAGTCAGCAGTTTTGGCGGGTAGGTGTGTTTCTTTTGATCTTGAAAGCCTGGTAAACAATTATCTACAGGTTGCCTGACAAAGATCCCAAGTGGACTTGTTATGGGTTGATTTGGGAGAGGACCCACAGTTTCTGGTGCTCAGCCATACACTCTGTTCTTAAAGTACTTGGGCAGAAGCACTTAGTTGAAAAAAAAACAGCCATTCCTTCCCCTTGTACCCTCCTTAACAAAGCAAAACATTATCATGAAAAGAAAGAGTGTTAATATCTCAAATGTTCCATCAGCTTTCTATAAAGATACAAGGCATTTAGCATCCGTCATGGAAGCATAACAATGAGCTGAGAAGATGCTGACTGTATAATGGCTGCTTGACCCATTGCTCAGTTACTGCTGGTTCTGAAGTGCGGCAGTACCAGCTGTTTAGCAAGAAGTAAACAGTTTTTTGGACCCTTCCTTGGGGATTTAAAAATGCAAATCCCTTATATACGTTTACATCTTTTCATTATGGCCAAGTCTTAAGCAGAAGTTGTGAAAAGTTCTGATTTTCTTGATATCTTGAGACTTCAGCATTAACAAAACTTTACAGCAACAGACAAGTTTCAAAGCTTGTGTTGCTAACAAATTAGCTAGTTGGAAAAAACCCTGCAAACAACTTGCAGACTTCCATTGATTACTTTATCATATTTTTCTTCTTGAAATTACAAGAACAGCAGGTGTAATGATTTGGTTCTTCTTATGCTGTCTTCTTTGTAGAAAAGAAAGACTTGTTTATGAGCCTCTCTTGATCAGTCACAATAGCAGTAGATTTTGACCATTTTCAGGTTTTTCTGTAGCAAGAAAAGCGCAGAAATAAGCAAAAATACAGTGGGACAGTATCTCTTACCAGTGTTGGCTGTGTTAAGTTCCAAGGTGGAAGTGTTGGGACATATCCTTCTCTTCAAAATGTCAAGGACCTAGGTTTTTTTTGTTAGGTTTTTTTGGGGTTTGGTTTTTTTTTGGTGGTTTGTTTTTGTTTTTTTGGTTTTTTGGGTTTTTTTTTTGTTTTGGTTTGGTTTTTTGTTTGTTTTGTTTTGTTTTGCTTGTTTTGTTTTGTCTTGTTTTTTTATGTGGGGAATAATTCTAAGACTGCAGCTGCCAAATACAAATTGGAGAACATCAAGAAATCCAACCACTGAGAGAGTTGCATCAAGCTCATAGGTCATGTAGAAATACAGCCATAAGTATTGCCTTGATTTCAAATACAGCTGTCTTTCAAGTAGTACCATGTATAAGAAAAGTCAGGGTACTTCTTGCACTTCTGGTTTTGTTTGAGGTGTACTACAGTTTAACTGGCTAGTAGTAAGTTCTGTGGCATGTGGAGCACACCAGATGTAGTGTAAACCTAGAAAATAAACCTCCTAACTCTGTAACTTAGTGTGATGAAGGTTCATTTCACAACTCAGTAGGACACCTGAGACATAAGGCACCTCTTGAGCATAGCTGAGGACTGCAGAGTTGGCATAAAAAAAATTGAGCAGGCCAAAAACTGTTGAAATATGTTACAGTGCAGGACCTTGTTGTTTTAGGCTAGCTGTTCTCTGAGAGGTGCTGACCTGAATAGCTCTTACCCTAAAGAAAATTACGAGTATAGAGGTGTTATTTAGTGACTAAGCCCAGGTATCTTAAATGAATACAGTAAAAGGACTTTTGCTGCACTGTATCTGACCTTTCCATTCCTCCTTCAAATGATGCAGGTGAACTTTGGCAAGCACTGTTGTCATGCTCTTAAGCAATGCTAGACAGAAGAACTGTTACGAAGCAGATAAAACCATTTCTTCAGAAAATATTAAACCACCTGGCAAAGAGAAGCCTGATTAATGACTTCACATTGAGTCACACAACATTCTTGACTTCCAAAATTGCTCTGGATAATATGCATTTATATCGCTAAATATAAAATAAGCACATGTGCGTGCGCACACACATGTATAAGAAAAGAGAATTGATGAAGGCTTGTATGATAACAATGAGCCTCAATAGTTTCATCATTAGAACTCAACAGGTCCAGGACCCCTCTAAGTCCTTTGGTAAAAATTTATTTTAAGATTTTGGCTTTCACTGCCCAAAATACCAAGTGGTGTTAAACTGACCATTAGCAGCATCTGTTTTCCCCTTTTACTGTTTGATATGCACAGAATGAGACTGAGGTTTTATCTTCTGAGGAGCTTGGTGTGAATCTTTCAACATTTTCTCTATTGTCCATGTAACTTTTCTAAAAGTGCCTTTAGTGAACACTGGATGTACCTGTATGGCTGCTAGAAAATAACATGTGAAGTGTTTTATGATGCAGCAGCATTTACCTTTTTTTGGTGAGTCTTGTCAAACCCAGGATCATAGCTTAAGGGAATCAACAATCACATTTACTCAGGTAAAGACCAAAGTCCAGAGCATAATGAAGAGCAGCCTGTGTGTTTGAAGTGGTTGAGGGCATGAGCTTACAGCTAACTGCCACCTGATGATCTCTTGTGTAGTACTGTCTCACTCTGGCACAGATCAGTAGGTGCATTTCTAGCCCAGAAAGTCACCAGCAGTCACCTTGCTGCAGGGCAGCAACACAACACCTGGCTGTCCCCTTGCTTTTTTGAGGGCATCTTCTCTGGGGCAATCTCACATACCACAAAGTAGAATTAGCTCATTCTGCAGGAGCTTCCACAGCTCCCCCAAAACACCAGTGCTTTTGGCTTATGAAGGTTGAGTCACCTTTCCCTCTATGTGAGGAAGAAGTTCTGTGCAAAGATACATTGTTAACTCTGAGTTAAGGTGAAGTTCTGTACAGCTTTTTGGTGGCAGTGTCTACTCCAGGTAACTTTCTTCACTTGAGAGGACCATTAGTCCATTTGCCAGTGAACTTATTTTTCCCTTTCAGTTCAGCCATTTGTGTTAACCACAGCCCCATCCTTCACCATCCAATTATTTATAAATGTCTTTCTCACCCTTGTTGTCAGCTGTAAAAGAACAAAATGCATTAGAGACATGCTGTTCCTTTGTAATACCTCTGACTCTTTGAATAGCAAGGTACTCTGGAGAATAGTTTTAAAAAATCCGTGTATATCTCTACCCTGTAAATCTCTGACTTGGCTATCCAATGCCAAATATTTCATATCTTGGATGTAGAAAGGGTAGAGTGCAGATTTATGCTGAGAAGCCCTGCATCAAAATGCTGCTACTTCAGAAACTGTCTCAATATTAAACTCTTAATAACATGAGTTATTCACTTTGAAAATGCATATCTAATTTTGATGTAGATTTACAATTAATAGACCTTTTGCCCTGGATTCAGATTGCATATGAGGAGGCAGCTTTTGGTCCAAAAGGATGGGAAAACTGGACGAATGCAGTTGGTTTCATAGCATGGGAAAATGGAGCAGGAATTGCAGAGATCTGGGCCACCTGGATTCCAGTACACAGAATTCACAGACAATACAGCCAGGTGTGAATGTGTGGATAGATATTATTAAACCACATTTAAATAAGAATTCCAAAGGAACAATGGATAGTTGAGAGACTCTGCTTTAGTAGGGTCAGTAACATCCACTGATGAAATAGGCAGAAGGGAGTTTTAAAGCAATATATGTAGTAAAAATCAAGCTATTCAACATCTGTTTGTAAGCCTAGGAGAAAACTAGGCTAGGAAACTGCTCACAGTCAGTTTTCATATAGAGCTGCAGCCTGTCAGATTTAATTACAATTCATTTGTTTATATTTGGAAGAGTGAGGTCTGATTCCTATCTTGTTATATGCATGTTTTCATCAAATAGTGATATAGTTACAGGTGGTATACCTGTCAGAGCTGTAAAAAAAAATCAGTGGAATTGAATGTGGAATTGAACATGAGGTCTCTGGTGTTAGCTTGGGAGCTACTTCCAGCAGTCACTTTTCCCTTTTCTCTTAGGTTAGCCATTTTGCTACAAGAACAGTGAGAGAGGCTTTCCTCCTCCCCTGCTGCAGATTTAGAAGGCTATCTGAGGGCACCGTGGACTTGAATGTTGTCGATGATCATTGTTCCCCTGCAGTTATCATGTCCATTATGAAATGCAATTTACCAAACCATTGTGCTAGCCTGAAAACCAAGAAACCTCTTTTAGAAAGGGAGAGAGAAAATTAGGTTTTGCTTTTTGTGTGTGTTCTTTTCCAAAGTTAATCGAATTTCTTCTGAGACCCCAGAATAGGTGTTAATGTGATGACTCAGGTGTTTTCTGGATAGACACCCAAGCTCAAGTCTCTGTTTTGAAAGTGTCTAAAAAGGTCCTCCCACGTGAGTACTCTTCTCACTGGACTGTTGGCTATTGTGGCTTTCTCTTTCTCTCGCTTTTAAGATTGCTTCTCTGAAATCCATGCATTCCAAAGTGTCCTGCCTGATGAATCATTACTTCCTCCTTGTCACAAAGACAAATCTTTCTTAAACAGCTAATTATATTGTGAAAAATCACAAGATTTCAGAAAGGGTGGTTATATTCCATTCCAGAATAAATCCATTCACATGTGTTAAATGTTTAGGTCTGTGTTAATGTTCTAAGCAGTGTTGTGGCTCATGGAAGAAGTCAGTAACTGCTGTGTCAAACACCTTTGCCATGGCCTTGTTTCAGGCTGCTGCATTTTACCTCAAATTGCAATGTGTAAACTAGGATAGCAAGAAAAAAAAGTTAAGATTTCTTGCATTCTCATGGTCATGGTGTGCTGATCTGCAGCTGCTGGACAGCTCTCCTTCCTCTTGGAGCTTTGGATGACAGCCACAGGGTGCTGGTGGAAACTTGGGAAATCTTTGGCTACTTTTGTCAAAAAGGTCAGCTGGAGTACTATGATGGTGTGGTGAGTGGTTAGAGAAGAGGTGGATGAAGTGAAGATCTGAGATGGACTAAGTAGGTGAGATATCATTGTTCAAGTAGTAAAAAAATCATCAATCTAGCCAAGCTGGGGTGGTTGTGGATGGGTCCTGTGTTATGGGCTGGAGGAGCTCAGGGCAGAGACATACCAAAGGGAATGGGGCTTAAGGGACATGTAGGTAGAGAGGTGTTTTGGGGGGAAATAAAAGTCTTTTCTTGGTGACACTGGATTCTTTGATGCTTTGAGTCTTGAGGAGATGTGATGTCTAAATCTAGAGATTTCTGTCCAAATCTTAGAGCTGCACAACAAAAACGTATCTTTACCACTCAATGCTGCTGCAACAGGAATTGCCTGGATGATGTTCTGTGTACAAAACTGTACCCACTGCTGCTTAAAGCCACTTGTTAGTCTGTGCTTGTCTCTGTTTTGTTAATGAGCCCACCACAGTAGCAGAGGACTCCTTCTGCATCTTATAGTCAAACATTTGGAAGCAAGAAAGAAGTACCTAATATTAGTCTAGACAAATTGAAGATCACTAACCACCTTCTTTCTGAAAGAAGTTTTGACAAAAGAGAGGCAAAGGTATTCTCCCCAAAACCAAAATTGCATCAACAAAATAAGACCAAAGCAAAACAAGTTAACACTAAGAATCATAATTGTTCCAATACGGTGATATTACTGATATAACTGGTTTTAGTATAACTTCTGTGATAACTTTGTTTAATGTCAGCAGGGACTTCTGTATTGCCATCCCAATTAGGACAGAATTCACACAATGTGCTAGCTCTGTGAGTCTGGTGCATGGGAATCATTTAAACTTAATGTTTGGAGTTTTTTTCTTTAAAATGTAACTGTATAAATGGTGTCATTTTGTTTGGTGCAACAGTTTCTTTGATACATTCTGGGATTTTTTTTTGGTTCCGTGCAACAGAGCTTTTACTACTCTAGTGCTTTAGGTGAGATTGGACTGAGCAACAGAACTGGGGGTTTTTTTCTCACACCTTTAGTGGGTTAAATACTATGTGTTTGATAGATTTATTTAAGGCTCACACTCAAGACAAGAGTTGTGCAAGTCTTAAAGACAATATATTTTAAATGTCATAATTTTAAGTTATATTCTGTGCATCCTGGTGGTAGAGATGTCAGACTTTTTCTTTCTTTATGAAAGTGAAATATAAAATTATTGAGACCAGAAAACTAGTGGAACTGATGAATATTACAGTCAACCAGAATGGGTGTCTGTTTGCAGATACACATTAACAAGAACAGCTGATGCACATACAGATCTCTCTTGGCCCTCTGGCATTTTAGTGGCTTAGGGACTATCCTACAGTTCAAAGAGTTCAGTAATGAACTGTCTTCAAAGAAGGGAATCTTTTTCATGGGTTCCTCTGCATTTATACAAGAGGCTATTTCTAGATGAAGCACTTTTTTGCCCTTTGGAGCTATAAGACATCTGCAACCTCACCTTAGATTTGAAAAATCTGCTGTGCTGGAAGTAACTCCTTTAAGGCCATCCTTTCATGTTTGCTTTATTGTTATTTTTCATTTAGTTGCAAATATCCACAGACCTGTAGATAGTTTTATACTGGAAAAGGTGTTGTATTTCTATAGCTCACGTGTGAATTCTTGTCAGAGAATAGTGTTTTCCTGCATGGCTGATGCACATGATTGCCCATCAAAGGATGACCTTTAATCATCTGAATTTTTTGTGCATCATTTTCTACCACTGAAGAAAGAAAAGCATTTTATTTCAAAATCTAATGAATGAGCTTAAAATACAGCGTTTACTGTACAAAACAATGTTTAATGATGCAACATTAAAACTTGGTACCATTTTGCACTTCCAGCCCCAGTGCAGAAATGTGAAATGCATACATATAGTCCAGTAGTACAAATTCAGAAGTCACAACTCCATATGTTAGAATGCAAATCTTACATCTGGAAAGGTAACACTGACATCAGTGAGATGATGATCTGGCTTTTTTTAGATAGGCAGTGAGCAAACGGCTATTCAGATTTTCGCAAAATTTCCCCACATTTTATTTTTAGTTCAATAGGAATAAATGACTGGGCTGCGATACATTGTCTTGTGGCTAAGGGGCTAACAGCTGGCGTTATATACCTCCTACACAGCCCTTAGCTATTTTAGCTGTAGTTGGGCTGTGCTGCTGCTCCAATTGACTTTTTTCTAGCTCCCCCTGATAACTGTTCAACATTTCTTAGTAGGTGAGGGAGGTAGTGGCCAGGCATCAGTGCAGCTACAAGATTTGCATCACTTGGAGACGTCAGCAGGGCTTTCTTTCATCAATCTGCCACTCTCCCTGTCACAAGATTTTTAGTTTTCACCTGTTCTTTCAGCATAGGATCACTGAGGAAGTGATCACATAGAAAGAGGATAGTTTGCCTTCTTTGAACAATAGGAGATATTTTGTATGTTTGTACATATACTTGCTGCATTCTTATCTGCAGGTTGGATGAGCCATCTGCTGGCATCTTTCCTCCAGTTTTGGTTGACTTTATTCCCAAAATAAATTTTATTTATTTTATTGCCCCTCTCCTTGCCCTTTCGAATGGTTGCAGAGGTATTGCCATTACTGAAAATGGGATCAAAGCAGGATACATATGAATGTGTGAATTTCTTTGTTCTTTTTGGTCACAGTTCACAGCCTGCTTCTACCAGCTGCTAAGTATCTTCAATCATTCTTCCTCACTCTGAAGAAGGGTTGTTCTTTGTCTATTCCAAGTACTGACTAAAGTAATTAATATCTGACAATACAGATATATCTTCTTTTTTACTATCAATATGCATGCCATGGACAGGAAAAAATCATAGCATAAATGTATGACAGAAAAAAGTACCTTCATGCTGTCTGTCACAGAGTTAAGTGTAAAACAGGGAAGAGCCTTCTGTGCATCTTCTCTAGTCTCCTTTCAAATTTTTCCTGCTTGCCTTCTTAAAAATTCGCTCGGCAACTGACTTGTATGCTAATGGGAAGTTAGTAAGAATTGGCTTCTGTTTATTTGAAAATTTTGCTTCAACAAGAGAAATATTTCAACCACAAAATTCTGGGGGAAATGTTCCATTTATTCATAAATTAGAACTTACTGTAGTCAGTTTGAGATTCTGGTTATACTCTGATAAAAACGTTCACCTGATTTACAGCTTCTTCAAAAGGTTTTATTTCTAATACACTAGTATCTTCTATTAGCTGGGAGGATCCAGCTGAAAAATTTCTCCCTCTCTGGTACTGCTGCCTTCACTTCATGCTGCAGTGCGGAGGTCCAAAGGCGTGTTACCATAGAGATACCCACAGTAGTTTTAACCCAACTTTAGGTTACTAAAGCTTGAGTGCTAATGATTGCTGCAACATCAGCTGCAGAATGCACTCTGTCAGGATGGATACACACTTCAGCAGCTGACTACACCTAACTACAGCCCAGTGATGTTCCTTTCTGAGGTTGGAAGCATGGGACTGAGACCTTACAACTCTTGCTGAGACTTAGCCACTCTTGTACTAGGGCACCTGACCAAGTGCATAAGCACCTCTGCTTTGCCACTATTATAAGGGTGGTGTGACACTGTTATAAGGGTAGGTAGCCTTGAGCAACTAGATCAGATATAAAAAGGCCCAGTGTCTCCCAAATGGAATTGCAGTGCTTGCTGCTCTTCCTCCTTGCTTGGTAACTGACATTGTGTTTTTTTAACTTTTTGTGATGATGTATTTCACACCTTGGGTAGAGGTTGTACTGTTAAATCAATATTCAGGGTGAAAAATAAAATGAGTGATTATTTACTCGTCTCACCATCAGCCATAACATCTTGTATATAGTTACAGATTTGGCTCCACTGTGTGTTTAATACTTGCAGATGTGTTCAGTGAGCACATACTGAAATGGAAGTTCATTCCCTTTTGAAGAAAAAGATGAAGTGGAGCACTAAGGTGAAGAATTTAGCAATCAATCTTTAAATAAATATGGTTTCTTTTTTGGTTTGCTTCTGATCTCAAATCTGTCAAAAGAAACTAAGCAAGGTGGATGAGTAGGCTGTTGCTGGTTCTGTTGTCATTATGTTTCTTTTCGTGGAGAACCTAGTCATATGAGGCGGCAAGTGAATGAAATGGTTTCCTGTTATTGCTGGCAGCAACTGAAGGGGACAGTGTATGACAGGGGTACATATAAATTCATGAAGACTGCTGTGCTGCTTCATATTGTACACATTTCAGTGAGAAGTAATAATCTCAGGTAGGAACAACAGCAAGTCTACCTGTCAGGGGCAACATAGAAATTCATTAAACCAAGTCATCCTAAATAAGATGGGCACTCTTGCAGCTGTTTCTTTCTCAGAATCAGTGTTTAGTAGTAAAACATGTTTATAAATCTTTTCAAATTAGAGTGTATTTATCCTATTTGTACAGTCACAGCCTCTTCACTAGTCTTCCATGGCAATAGAATAATTTGTCGGGGGTACCAGTGAAATTACTGTGTTCATAGTATAATCTAGTTACTTGAACATGTGTAAAGACTGTGCAAACCTGTGTCTAAACCTGTGTAAATACTGCACTTTTTGGCATGTGTCTCATGTAACAAAGAAAATTCAAAGTAGCCAGTATGCATGAGAAATGCAGGAATAGTTCTTATTTGCTGTAAGCATAGGTAAGGCTTCTTCATTTTTCCAATCTGGTAACATGATCAATAACGACAAAATTATTGTATTTTATTATATGCAGAAGTAGGGTAAGCTCTTTCATGATCTGATATAGGAAAAGTTTGTCATTTCAGTGTCCCAAGCTCTGAGATGGCCCGATGCCTTTCATGCTGTGGCTTTTGCCTCCCCAGAGAACAGTGAGGAGACAGTTTCTGCTTTGGGATGAGGATTCCCGCAACACCACAGAGGTTGTCTCAGTGTGACCAAGTGGGAGCAAACTCCCTTGGCTGGAAGGGTAGTTTCAATGCACAGATGAAGATCCCACTCCCCAAAAAAATGGGAACTGTGCCTAGCCTTGCCTTTAGCTTGCCTTTGTAGACTTCCAAATATATATTTCTTAGCTTACTCCTAGTAAGTGTTTTGAGGCAATCATATTTTGAATGTGGTAAAAGTGACTGAATAATTAAAAAAATATCTCTGCATACATCATGATTGAAATTAAAATGCAAGATTAGAGAATGACTTTTCTTTTAATTTTCATTTTTAATGGCATAGTATATTTTTGGGGTGTTTTTTCAATAAAGTGAAATATTAAAAAGCCAGTTAATACAAAGGCATTTAATTTAAACTTTTATGGGACAAACTGTATCTGCAAATGTATGTGTGTCTCTGCTAGAAGCTGCAAGGGGAATTGAAACACAAGAAACTTCGATAACATGAAATATTAAGGATAAGCCAGCACTTCAGACTTTTATGGGGAAATGGCATTTTCTCAGCATTTTGTTTGTATTAAGTACCTATTTTCATAAAAATTGATGCTGAAATGGGTGTGCAGTGCATGCTTCTATAAACTCTCCATAGTTCTCATGACTTGCAAAATTACTTCTCACCTTCTTTCTCATCTTTCTGCCAACTTTTGTGGGGGCTCTTTTCCTGAGACCTCTTCTTGTCCTCTGGAGTACACAAGGCAAATCCCTATCTCAGAACAGATCTCTCTGCATGGTAAGTACACCATGCTGACTGTAAAATTGCCTTTAAGTCTATCAGAGCTGTTGTCTCTGACCTACTGCAGATTCATACCTACTGCAGTGGTGTGTCAAGGCCACTTGTTTTTTAGAGTACACAAGGCAAATTCCCATTTCAGAACAGATCTCTCTGCATGGTAAGTCCACCATGCTGACTGTAAAATTGCCTTTAGGACTATCAGAGCTGTTGTCTCAGACCTACTGTGGATTCAGGGTGTGTTGATTCACACCACCTTTGAAAATACAACTGTATCAACCTAGAGGACTTCAAAATGTCTTTGCTTTATTTTTAATGAAAATTTTCTGAATAATCTGTATCTGTTATGTGGCGGTCTCTATGAAAAACATAATGACTGCAAATTACAGAATGTGTCAGGCTGTGCTGTGCTTCTCAGCTATATATAAAAAAGGAGGTAGTGTTCCATGGTGCACATAGCATGAGTTCCCAGCAACAGTACAAAAATAAGTAAAAGAGCTTGTTTTGGGAGGATTAATAAGTCAAAAATTACTCCTGTGTGTTTTGGAAATGTCTAAGGCCTTCAGTAGGGAATGAATGTGGGAGGTGTCACACGTGCTTATGCTGGTCTGGTACAAGTTATCCTGTGTTGACCATTCTCAGAGATATGATGTTAGTTGGTGACCCTCTGCAGCTGTTATGTCTTTACAATCCTGATCTTCATTGAAGCCTGATTAGCAAAATATTTAGGGCCACAAGTAGAACCATCCAGCTTGACTGGAAAAACCAGAGCACTCATTTGACTTAACTTTTTCTCAGGGTCATTGCACCCAGAAGTCTAAAATAGCCCTGGGGTGGTTATGACACATGTCTGACAGCAAAATTTGGAGCAGTTGGTTAGGTCCATGCCATTGAGGGGTAAAATGGGATTTCTCCAAGAACTGCATATGTGAAAATTCATTGTTTTATATGGATCTGAAGACTTGAGGTCTAAATTCTGTAAGGGATAGTAATGATATATTTGCAATACCATAACTGCAGAGGTATGGTGTGCTCTTTTGTTAGTCAGTGTGAGGATCCAGCAATCTGCATTACCACTTCATCACAGGGTTTCTACAGGTGGGACTAGTGAGCAAGTCAGAGTGTTCTATGTGTGCCCAGAAATGAACTTCTTATATTCTTTGACTGTAACAATTACAGACATTTTATTACAGAGGAGAAGGCCTCCCAGCCCAAAGTCTCTTATTTGCTTTTGGGAAAGCATTTGATCTTTAACAGCAACTTGCTATGTGAAGTAAAATGTAATTTCTGGACTCTTGGGTCAGAGAGCTGGCCCTTGCAATGGCTGGAAGCCACCTCCTGTATCTCCTTCAGTTTCATCAAAGCCTTGAAAAAGTTTATTTCTGGTCTCTGATTTACTGATGGGAGTCCTAAGCTGTCATGTCTGCTTTTTCTGTTGTATTCAGCTAAGAAACTTCTAACAGATAGCAACATAGCTCTTTGTATTGTTTGAATTTCACCTCATTTCTATGACTCCTGCAGTCAAGGCTCTCTGCTACCCTACCTATCTTGCAGTTGGTTTTTTTCTCCAATTTTTTTAATAGCTTTGCCTGTGGCATTCCAACAAACCCTTTTCAGCAGTCTTGAACAGGACTAGTTTATTATATTTCTTTCTCTTCAAAATTTATGATTTTATATGTTTTTAAATATATATATTTATAAATATTTAAATATGGTTTTATCTGCTCTCATTTTAGAGTGACCCCATATGTTTTATAAAATTATATTCTATTGCATCTTTTGTTCAATATATCTCAATATTTTTGTTCTTCCATAGAACTCTGTTGCAGAGTGACACAGAGTAGTACAAGTGGCCTGAGTGCCCAGACCACTTTAGCTGCTCTCTTGGCATCTCCTTTCCCTCAGTTTATGACAATCAAATATTTCTTAACATCTTTGAAAACTGAATGGGACCTAGTAAGAAACTTACAGAAGTTACTGTTTCCTGTCTTGTGACATGCACTTGTACTAAGTACAATATTAACAGGGAATACAACATATTTCCCTACAGAGTGCCTCCAAAGATAGCTGTAAAATAAAGAGATATATGAGAGCGATATATAACCGAAAACTCAGCAATATCTTTTTCTGTTGTAATCTCATGGACTGTAGTGTAACAGTGTGAATAATTTACACATAAGCAGTTATTCATTGGAGTTGTCCATGATACAGGGTCTAATCCACTGAAGACATCATGCCTTATAAAATCTGTGATGGTGCAAATGTTTATCTGTGAATTGAAACTAAAATATTTTATGGCTTTCAGGGGCTGGATTTCTTAATAAAGGTGGTTGGAAAGTGTCAGGATTTTAATGTCCATGTGATCTCTTGAAGAGGAGATTAATATTCTTCCACAGTTCATGGCAGGTATATGGCTCCTATTGCTTAGTAAGGGCTTAATTCAGTGAAGTCCTGAACGTTTGGACTATGCTGTCTTTAACTGTACAAGAAGCCCTTTTTGTCTCCAGAAATCTTGCTCATAAAATAGAATTAAACAATTGCTGAGCTGGGTTCAACTTCGGCCATATAAGGTGCATTGAAGCTAGGCAATTGCAACTCTTCTTTGGGGAGAGAAAATTTGGCAGTTAACATTGCACACAGCAGGCAGAACTTCTGCTTTTGATTCTTAAGGGTGGAAGTTCATGCTGTGCATGTGCATAAGCCATGGGAGAAAATTGATTGGCAAGACATTTGCAAGAGGGTCGTGCTTCCCTGTGTGTACAATTTTTTTTAATCTTCTCAGTAATGTGTTGGTAGTAAGTTGCATAATTACATCCTCATAATGCACAATCCTAATGGTGGAGAAAAATGACTATATTGTGTTCAAAGAGATGTCAGTACCTAAAAACTGGAGTAGCAGTAAGAGGTCTCTGTAGAATGTTTGCATGAATCTTGTAATGCTGGATCTGAACCATGGCACTTAATTTAATGGTGCTTCTCTATGGTAAGACTGGAACAAAATGTCCAAAAAATACTTTTCCAGAAAACTTTTAATTTCACATGCACACACTGTGTAAGTAGTGATAAGTAATACCAAAATTATTATTGCTTGTTGTGTAAGTAATAATTTGCACCAGTTCAGCAGACCAGGTGAAGGTCTATTGTATGCCTTCTTTCTGTGCTTTTGCAGAGCTTATTTGGATTGCAGCTATATACAAAAGTTAAATCCTAAAATCAGATGCTTATCCTACCTGCCTTTATATGAATAGAATAATGGCAGTCAAATTTTCATGACTGCATTCAAGTTTGTAAGACTGGGTAACTAAGTTTCATCAGAGTATTTCTTGTTTCTGCAAGGTATGAATTCTTCAGGTGCGTCTAACACCTGCTTCTCTGTTCCTCTGAGTCAGAACTTCCCTTTTTTCTACCACTTCATGTATGTCACTTATACCTACCTTGTATAAATACACCTTCTACTCTTCTTTACTCTTCATCTCTGTTTGGGTAGCCAAACATCTCTGTTTGGGTAGTCAGCCCATGTGCCCTATTAGAAAAGTCTTTTGTCTTTGAGAATTGTAAAATAGGTGAGATGACCTTTGCAAACACTTTAGTCTTGAACGACAAAACACAGAGGGTGGAAATGCTGGGTTTGGGTAACCCAATCTATTGTGGCTTAGTTTGATGATTCAGAAGTGGGCAAGGCACTGTACATATCACAGAGTGTGATATCTGGATATCTGTCTTGGAGTATTTGAGACATTACTGCTGCTGTCTGGATTTACTGCAGTGGCTTTGTCAAAACTAGAATAGAAACTTGAACTGAATTAGATGTGATCATGAATTATTCAGTCAGCATAAGAGCCTTGGAGCTGTTTATTTCTATAAGAATTTGGCTTTGATTTTCGTTGTCTGCACAATTTTTAGTGTGAGACATGGCACAGACTTTCATGTTGATAATTTGTAGTTTCACAATAACAGACAGTGCTGAGCTGGAGGCTTTGCTACAGGAGAGAGCATCACTCATGATACTTGAGATGGTAGGGTCTGCTCTGGGAATAATTCTATTTGTGGGTTTCTAACTAAAGGGTCAATGGCAAAATAGTTAATTTTGACATATATTTAAATGCTAGTTTTGGAATTTAAAGTCAATATTAGACTGTAATGGGGAAAGTGTCCATAGATATCTGTTATCCTATAAACTTGGGAAGGTTTAATTTTTATTGGTGTTTGTACTGTGAATTTGCAATTTGGAGTGTTGTTGGGTTTTGTATTTTTGTAGAGGTTTGGGGATATTTTCAATAGAGTTCCTAGGCATAATTCTAAGACATATCTTGTGGATGCTGAAGTTTTAATCAAAAGCCAAACTAGTTGTTTTCCACTGCCTCCTCCCAAACTCAACAGTCAAGACAGAAGTGCTGCAAAACAAATGCTGTCTGACAGTGTGAAGGAGCAGGGAGGAGAGAACATTATGTTTTCAAAGGACATGTATCTGTCCTTTATGCACAATGCCCTGTTCTTTACTGGAGTTTATTTTGGTTTTTTTGTAAAATGTAGATCAAAGTTCAATGCTGAGGGTTTTTTTTCCTAACTGCAAGACAATTCAGAAAACTTCAATAAATGACTCACTCTCATCAGAACATGCTTGTTCTGGGTTTTGTTGGGGGGTTTTTGGCTTTTTTTCTTCTTTGTTCCGGCAAGAGGAATATAGTGCTTTATAGAGGTTTAGGCTGAGATAGTATGTAGGTGGCTTTCAGGAGCTGGCAAAAGAAGATAGGAACAGACCTCTATGAACCAGGAAAAAATTCATTCCAGCAATGCCCACCCAAGAGAAGAAGTAAGAGGGGGTAATACAAAGCCAACACTCTGATGGTGTCATTCATCATGCATCTCTGAAGAAGCAGCCTGGTAACCACTGCAGCCTAGGGCTGGTGTTGGAAGCTAGCAGTATCTACAGTGAATAGTGTTGGAGAAATGGTAGAACAAAACCACGTGTTGGTTTTGCACAGCCTGGTTTTTGGTAGCAGGGGAGCCACAGAGGTGCCTTCTGTGAGAAGCTGCCAGAAACTTCCACCATGTCTGGCAGAACCAATCCCTGGTGGCTCTGAGGATGGACATGCTGCTGGCCAAGCCTGGACTCATTAGAGATGTTGGTAATGCCTCTGTGATAACATATATAAGAAGAAAATCAAAACAAAATGGACAGAGCTCTTCCTTGCCAGAGAAGAGAAGGAGGTAAGAACGTGTGAAGGAAACAACATGGAGACTCCAAGGTCAGTGGAGAAGGAGGGGAGGAGGTGCTCCAGGCACTGGAGCTGAGATTCCTCTGCAGGCCATGGTGCAGACCATAGTGAAGCAGCTGTGCCCCTGCAGCCCATGGGGATCCATGGGGGATGCAGAGATTCACCAGCTGCCCATGCTGGAGCAGGTGGATGCCTGGAGGAGGCTGTGGTCCAATGGGAGACCCTATGGAGAGAGGGGGCCCTGCTTCCAGGCTGGAGCAGCCTGGCCTTGGAGGACTGCACCCCGTGGAAGAGTGACCACGCTGCAGCAGTTCTGGGAGGACTGTCTGCCTGTGGGAGGGACTCTCAGCAGTTTGGGAGGACTGCTGCTCATGAGACTGGAACCATGCTGGGAAAGTTCACAGAGAGCTGTGTCCTGTGGGAGGGACCCCACGGCCTCACTGGGGAAGGATTCCTCCCCTTAGTAGCAGAAGAAAACCTCGGGTGATGAACTGACCAAAATCCCCACACCCTGTCTCCCTGCCCTGTCAGTGGGAAGGAGGGAGGGGTTGGGGGGAAAAGGTGTTCTTTAAGGGTTTGTTTTTACTTCTTATTATCTTCCTCTGATTCTGTTAGCAATAACCTCAATATCTTTAATTTTAGATATTTTGCTTTTGGAGTGTTTTCTCCCAGTCCTTTTCTCAACCCATGAAGCCTTCATGAAATTTTCTCTTTTCTGTCCAGCTGTAGCAGGGAGGGTGAGTGAGAGGTTTTTGTAGGTGCCTGGCATTTGGCCAGTGTCAAACCATGACACCACAGCATATGCCTTGAGTCAAATGCATGTGACTTTTAACACATGCATTTTCCCTTTCAATCTTTGTAATAGAGTCCATAATTACCTACATGTGTACTTGCATACCAGGATTTCAGGTGCTGCTTCTGACCGCTCTTGGACTGTAGAGGTGCATAATCTTAGTGATTTTGTTTACTTTCAGTAAAATGCTAAGTAGTTTATTCTAAACAGTGGAAGCCAAGACAACTACATTTTTCAGGCTATCTACTACTGGAAGAGTAATGTTAAATTAATTGAGGAGGTAACTCAGGTGTATGCAGATAACCTCCAGATGCTTTTTCTTAAACTGTGTTTGGAAGGCAAAGTAAATTTGGCATTTTAAAATGATTGTTTGATTGCAGACTAGCAGTATGAGTCACAAGTTATGAGTATTTACCTAGGCCAAGAAGTGATGGAAGACTATCATGATTATTTAGCTAATCTCTTCCTGCAAATTATGTTCTAGCTGTTTCTGTTCATATTTCTATGATTGCATTACCTGAAATATCCAGTATTGAAACTCACTTCTTGGTGTTTTTGTATCATTTTTAATAGCCATGCCCAAGAATTGATCTACTGTATTAAACCATAAGCCTGTCTGCCTGTTATCTTGTCTTGGGCGAGTGTAAGGAGCCTCAGGCAACAGAGAGAAAAGAGGGCAGATGGAGAGGGATCACTCCCTGGGCCTCTCTTAACTTATAACTGAAGGGCCTGCTAGCTGAGGTTACATCCCTGCTGATGTCTTCTGCAACAGCACAGGGGCCTACCTTTGGTAAGTTTTGTTCAACTGCTCTTTTAACAATGCCCCTTCCAGTGGCCTGCTCTAAGTGCAAGCATCAAATTTCTTGTATTGGGAACACTCTTGGTGAGTCATTCTTCATTCTGCTCTGGCTGCTCCTGATTTCATAGATACCTGTTCAGTTCCTTGGGAAGCTCTCTTCCTAGAAGAAGCAGCCTAAGATATCTTGAAATTTCATTATTATTATTGTTGCTTAAATTTGTCTAGTTTTCATTAATTTATCTCACGGAAAGCAAAAGATTATGTACAACATTGAAAGTGTTGGTTCACCATAAATTTACATGGTAGTATAAAGTTGTTTTGTTTGGATCTTTGTTCCTATCCTCACAGTGGTTGCTTTTTTGACTACCTCAACATACAAAGATGAAAATACAATTAACTTTTATATCTCTCTGTATCTATAGTCTTGGATTTTGCTGTCTCCCAGACACCAGTGCATGTATTTTTGAAACAGCTCAGTCTCAGTTGGTGTGTTTTCCCCTAAGGTAAAGAAATTTGATCGGATTCCCCAGTAATGTGTGTGACTCATGCTTCTGCGAAGTTGAGAATGGACAGTAATGACAGATGGATTTACAGAAAGAAGTCTCACCATGCCAAGATCCATAAGTCTGGACATACTCTGTTCACTTGACAGATGTTTGTAAAAGTTTTTTTTCTCTTCACCTCTTCACACTGCAAGGGCATTAACATAACTTACCTGCCAGGCATATTCAGTGAAGTGAAATTTGTGTGCTAACAAAATAAATATACTCTCAGAGAAACTTCTGTTGATAAAGTCAAAAGTATTCAAAATAAGCTTGATGCATTCTGTAGTTGTTTTTCCTTCCAAAAATCTAACATAGTAGTTTGGAAATTAAAGGACTTGTCCAAAAAATGGATTTTACTTCCTGTCTTGTCAGTACGGGCTGGAATGTGATTGCTGAGCAGCAGCTGTGATGACCAGGGATAGGCAAAGCCGTGGCTGACCTGATCATGCATTGCAATAGCGCCAATTGAAGGGACTAGATTGCCTTCAGGGGTCCCTTCACACCAAAAGTTTTGTGATTCTTTATTCATTGGAGTTTCAGTGAACATCTCAAGCCCTTACCCAAACCCTTCTTCTTATTCATGCTCCCAATATCTGGGGGAAGGGGAGGAAATTTCCCAGTGCTGTGAGTTTTGAGACACTCTACATGGTCAGTGAAGAAAGGGATGATCTTAATTTACATGTCCTGCTGCTTTGTAAGCAGAAAAGCATAAGATAAGACCAGCTATAAACAACAAGGTTAAGGGGTGTAAGGGACAGTGTCACCCTGTGTTTGTCCTGCTTTTGCATTTTCCAGTTTTGCATCTGCTTTTGGCCACTTGTGAAGGCAGGATGTTGGACCAAGATTGGTTGGTTTGACTGATTCTTTTGATTGTTCCTCACAGGTTTTTTAAAAATGGGAATGTGTTTAAAAATCTCCTTTTTGGATTTTATTAAGGATCATCCTACCCCAATGTGTTCAACCGACTATATCTCGAATACCAACTTTATTCTATGTTGATACCAAGAACCAGAATTTTGGTAGTGATCCTAATAGTTTATCATGATCCTTGAATCCATGTAAGAAAAATCTACATGGTGAGAAATTGTGTGTACAAACTGCAGGACTGCTTTCAGATGCTGTTGAAAGCTCTAATCTGCAAATTATAGGAACAGATGGGATGTGGACTACCCTCTATGGATAGAGAGTTTCTGAGTCTTTTGCAGCCTTGAAAGGTCTCAGAGTAGCTGCTGCTGTGAGCAAAATTGAGGACTGCTCAACAATGGTAGTTTGTATGCCAAATGTAGCGCCATAATGGCTGAGCTAGTGTCTTTTCTGCTTGTTTGTTCTATTGTCCTATTATGATAATGTATTCACAAGGAAGCTGCTACCAAACTGTGAACAGAATGTAAAAAGTCCTAAAATAATATTCTTTCTTCAGTTATCATTTTATATCAGATACACATTTATTATCTTAAACCTCATAGGATTATTTTACAATTGTCAGCTTGCTTGTTGAAGTCATCTAAAATCTCTATCAACTGGACACTGATATTAATTTCTCAATTTTTGTTTTCCTTAGGGTGATCCACTACTTGTGACCTGTTGGTGCTAACTGCCTTTTGTTTCCCTCTTTTCCCCATGTCTTTCAGAGGTTTACCTGCATCCCCTGGTTTGCTTTTCTTGCCTTAAAACTGATTTTAAATTGAAACAGGAAGATTATATGAGCACTACTGACTCTAGTTGCTTAAAAATAGATGACATCTCCTGGGCACAAAAAAGGGAGTGAGAAATAGAGAAGAAACAGATCTGTGGTTTTGACTATTTATTTTTCTAATTTCTTATTGGAAACACAAGCCAGGAAATCATATAGAGAGGAATGAGAATGAAGGAAGAAAGAAATCTTAATATCTGTTCCTGAAGCTCATTCTGAGACAAAACTTCTCAGCATTGCACAAAAGGAGTTTGTGCAAAGGAGAAGCAGAGTTTGAGAACGAAACACAAAAAACCCCAACCAACTTAGCCATTCATTATATTATCAACTGTGTAATTCATAGAAGTTCGATTTTAAGCATTTGATCCTTACTTTGAAGTTTTTATGAAGGTTTCTGCTTATCTCTGGAACTGGTGACCATCTTGTTTCTGCTAAGATATGAAGTCTTGTCATATGGCTCACACTGAAGAACATGTAGAGTTTGCAGACAGAGGCATCTCTATGGCAGGTCCCCTTAGGAGCCCAGTCAGGCTGGTATTCAGACCACAGGAGAGACGCAGGGACTGCAGTGGGCTGGTGGATCTGATATGAGATATATTATGCCTAGCCATGCTTGGTTTCAAATGCTTCACTGCTAAATTAGTGCTCTCCCACCAGGTGAAGGCAAGACTGGCAGGGAAGAAGGAGGTGGGAAAGAAAGTTAGGGTCTAATGCTCCCTTTCAGACACAGGTCGCTGCAGAAAAGGAGCTCAAAGGTCACGGGTGAGAGTACGCAACAGGAGCTGAATTTCATCACCCAGAGGTGAAGGTCGTCATGGAAGGAAGGGCTCTTCTTCCTCTTGACTTGTTCTGCTCCCTTGTAGATGTCAAATTCTCTTGTGTGCAGTGACATAGCTTTAACTGGGGGTATTGGTATGGCCTCAGCTCAATTCTGCTTGCTTTTGAGAGGCAAAAGAACCAGATGCAGGTTTGTGAACGCTACGCTTGACCTACATGCAGACCCTGCCAAACCTACAGGTCTCATGGATTTGGGGTCCCTGTGTTCCTTGTTGATGTAGTATTTTTATGCTGCATGCCTCAGTGTGTGTTGTCACAAATGTTGTTAGCAGGCCGCCACTTCCAAATCATGTGTGTATTTTTTAGCTATGCATCTCAAGGGTCAGACTTCTCTTAGGAGTGCTTGCAGAGACTTCAGTGGCTGAACCAGCAGTGATAAAACTTTATTTCTTCTAAGTAGTATGTGTGTTTGATCATTTTTTTCAGAAAATAAAATAGCATGACCTTGCATTAACTTCAGAGTTGAGCTATCCAACTATCTAATGCTCCTTTGGACTCCGTGGAAAAGTGGCAGTCTGCTGGCAAGAGGGGAGCAGCTCGTGGAGCAGAGTGAGTTGGCAGCCCTCTAGTGGGGCTGAGGAAAATGAGGGGGACCAGCAGCTCAGCAAGCAGATGTAAAAGTCAACAGGAAACCACAGCAAGAAGAATCTGTTGGGAAAAAGAAGTAGAAACAACAACTACAAAAGAATTTGACAACAAGGTGGCAGAGAGCCGTCTTTCCTGAAAGAGAGTTGCTGTAGTTACTGGGACTGTAGCTGTTCTGGTGGGTGGAGAGGATAAAGAGTCAGTCAAATGTGTGAGGCAGGGAAAGATGGTGTCTGAAAAAGCTGGGGAGGTCAGACCACAAAACCATCTAGCTCAGGACCAAGTTCCAGCAGCATGGGTATGTACTGTAAGAGTGATTCATCCTACTTAGTCTCTCAGCCTTTGCCAAATTATCATTTAGGGGTTTTTTGACTCAGAGGTGAAAAGAGCTCTCCAGTTTTCTCCCATAAATCTGCCCCTTCTTTACAAACACAAACTGCTAAACAGGTCAAGTGATACTCTCTGTAACTGTAGAAGCTGACAAAGAAAGATGGAGAGACTCCAAACAGAGAAAGAGTGGCTGAGTGTTAAACTATACAAAAATGCCTGTGGAGTTGGATGGACCAGAAGTGAAAAAAACAAGAAGAGGAGAAAGATTGTGATATTGTTCTATTAAGGAAGACAAGACAAAGAAAAAATGGGGAAGAACAGAGAAGTGTAGCTTTGCTGAACAGCAGAAGGGGAGCTGGGCACCCTTGTCTGGTGTGCTGTAGCAGGCAGAAGTGCAGGACACCAGCTCCAAAGGTGTTGGACAACAGCTCTTGGCCCTGTGTCTCATAAGGGAATTCATGCAAGACTAAGGCCAGGGCTGAAGTCATCCATGGTTATGGACTGCAGTTTAGCCAGGAAAAAAAAAAAAGCCAAGGGACTTGAGATTGAAAATAGTGGTACAATCAAATATGAAAATGGTAATAGCCAAGGAATAGGTTGACCCACAGTCTTCACCAGCAGTGTGGATAGAAGAAACTGAGCTAGAGGGAAGTGCAAAACAGCCCTGGCAAAGATGTGGCCAGGGGAGCACAAGGCTGAGGTGAAAGCTGGGTCAAAAAGAGATTCCTGTTACTGGCTTGCAAAACCAAAGAGACAGATGTCTGAAAACACTGCAAAGCTGAATGAAGGGGTGCACTAATGAAAGGGAAAGGGAAGAGGGTAGGAAGCCTTCAGGGCAAAAGGGTGTCCAAAGGGACCTTGGCATCGGCGTGTTGCTTCTCAACTGGCACATCCATCCTGATCCTTTCCAGGAGGCTGAATTCACCAACACCTTTGCTTCACTGCTTGGTTGGCTCTAGCTGCTATTGTTGCTCTGAAGCAGCACAGAATTATGCAAGAAGATTTTGCTGTACTAATGAGTCTACACTAATTACAGTGGTGTGTTGGTAATTATTGATGATTCATAAACTGCATGGGCTGTAAGTCTGCAGCCATACTGGGGCCATACACTTTTGTACTGGTGACTTAGAAAGGTGAAAATTCAATGAAGTAGTAATGCGTTTTGCTTAATGGCACTGCTATGATAGTAAGCTAATTGGTGATCACTGGTTTGTACAAAAGCATAGGAGCTAAGAAAGTGCTATTGACTTTGTCTAATTATTTGTTTCTTAGCTGATTCCTGGGGAGATTGCTTAGGAGATTACAATGATACTGAAAATAATATTGGGCAGTTAAAAATGTTAAAGCAAACTTTTTTTTCACTAGTTTTGTGCTTTTATTATTTCTAGGTGGTTATTTCTTTGCTTTCAATACAGTGTCTGTTCCTCTGCTCACTGAAACTAGGGATTTCTCACTGGCCTCTTTGGAATCAGGCTTGTCTCTGCATGTTTTACCAGAAAAGTCTGTTATGAGCTACTACGCTAATTGATTTAGGTTGCAGATCTATTAGCAGTCCTTCCTGGCAGTCAGTCAAATAATGAGAGCTTTATTTAAATTGGAAATCATCAGCAATGTGCTATTCACTTAAGTGAGGAAATGAACAGAGGTATGGTCATGGTATCACTAATACCCAATGCCCATGTGGTCAGATTCTTCTAGGAGTTCAGAAGACATGGAATTAGTTCCTTCAGGCAAGTGAGAGATCTGTAGGACGTTTGTGAAGGCCAGGCACACATGTCATTATTTTTGCTGCCTCCTTTAGCTGAGTTTGACAGAGAAAAGTGAGTCAGTCACTTATACCTACAGCAGTTTGGGCATATAAATCCAAGGGTCTGATTCAGGTTGTGAAACAAGACTCAGAACTTAAAGACCAGAAAGGAGGATGTCAGACATATTTTTTGCTATATCTAATGAGAAGGTTTATTTATCCTTCCCATATTCAGGTTCATTACCAACCTTAACTTGTCCCATCTGTTTCTGTGCATTGTATAAGTAATGAAGTTGAGCATTTTAGGAACTCAAAGACAATACATAGCAATCTTTCTGGTAGAACAGCACCTATTCTGCATCCCTCCGTGGTTCTGATCCCATCAAGTCTGCACTGAGCAGGACAAGGACATGTTCAGCTACATCAGGAGTCTCCGATTTTCTAATTTTCACCTAGCTTTCCTGCTGTTAGGAAGGGCAGGAGCACCCTGAATCTGGAAGGAAGGGAGGAAGATCCTGATTTTTTTGTCCTTCTATTCAAGTGTTTTCTATTCATTCATGAGGCTGACACAGAAAGAGCTGGGAGAAAAACTCTGAGTCAGAGTCTGAGTGGATTATTTTGTTACCGTTGTTTTAAAATAAACAGGATAAGAAAAGTGGCTAATCTATATAAAGTAATCTCTGTAAAGGACTTGATAGACTTGCCTGCATTGATCTGTGTCTTGGGCACAGTTATTCCATTTTTGACAATACAGAGTGACTAACTCTGGGTATCTTCTGAAGCAGTAGAAAGTGGAAGGCATTCATTTACAATGTGAGTTCCCTGATATTTCCCTGACATTAGTAAATGGAGAGTAAATTAAATATGTGTCCAAACATACATGGATGTGTCTGTATTCTTCTTTTGTTGAATCTCATGCTTTTGATCCACACCTTCTGAGACAATTTGAGCTATGTATTGTCAAAAAACACGCTTTTGCTCTGAGACTGACTGAAGTCTGTTGTGTAGTCTTACAGATTCGTCTAATGAGATCACTTTGAGACTTTTTTTTTAATCAAAGTGTATGATAATAAAATATTTATTTAAGACTTTACTATTGAGCATCACTGGAGTGTGAATGCGCTGTTTTTCTCTTTTGGTTGGGGGGAATAGGAACTGTGAGCTTTCAGAGAACTGTTTCTTTAACTTACTCTTAACTCATTGTTGATGATGGTTGCTAACTTCCATTTCTGTTCAGATATGCTTACTGGCGCTAAGCTACATTCAGCTACAGCAGGAGCTCAAGTGGGAAGTGAAGCTTTTCTGTGAGAAAAGGAGAGGTTAACTACACTTATATTGGGGGCAGTTTTTGCGTTGGAAAACAGTGGCATGCTTTGTAGTTTAATCTTTTGGAGTACTGCCCGTTACCACCTTCTGACGTAGGTTGTTGGGCTGAGAAGAATCGATGCGCACTGGTGCATGAAAGTCCAACGTGTCAGTTGTAGCTATACATAATGCCATTGTCTCACGTGCAGGCCAGGCTGTTAATGCTTAACACTGCATTGTATTCTCTAAAGGAAAGAGTAGAATACCGGGAACTTCATCTGTTTTAAATGTTTATACGCATTCCTTTGAAAAATACATTTTTAAAGGATTAAGTATTGCCTGTATAAAAGGCTCAGACTAATGAGCACCACAGAGAAAAATGCCACAGAAATAAGGCTCCAGCATTCCTATGTGCCAGGGAATGGCCTTGGGAATCTGCCTACAATTAGGGTTTTGGTCAGATTACATGTCTTGCAGGGTGATTGCTTTTACTCATCTACACCTGGGGCACCTGGGGTAACTAGTGACCACGAAAGCAAAGAGTCTGCCCTTTCGGAGATTGGTAACTTGCAGATAATTCTCCATATGCACGAACATTTTAAGGGTTTAAAGACTCTTCTCATTAAGTATGTGCACCTGTGTGAGGGCATATGTATTGTTCTGTTGCTTAACAACCTTCTGTAGCTAATGGTTGAAGTGAAACAAATCAGTAGCATACAGGAGAAGTGTACTGAAATGTATCAAGACACAAAAAGTATTAATGTAGTCCAGCTCCTAAGAAGTATAACAAACAAAGCAGCCACAGCCCACATGTACTGGCTTTCTTGCAGCAGGTTTAAATTATGGTGTGCTATCATGTCTTCTGAAAATGTCATGGCTCACATGGTAGTGATATTTTTACCTGAAAACTGAAGGCTATGGTTCTGGAAAACAACTTTCAATCTGCAACCCAAACAAGTTCCCTTTTCTCAAAAGTCATTTCTTTCCCTATCAATCCCACTAAAACATTATTATTTAGAATATGTCACAAGACCTTTAAAAAAAGTTCTGTATTACATGCTAATGAATAACTTTTGGCCAGAGATAAATAGCTTTCTAGTCTCCAGCAAAAAAAAAGTCCTTCTGTGTAACCTAGGTACTCTGTTGGGGAAACAGGGAAAAGAAAGTGTGTGTTTCTTGCTTCCTTATTTAAAACCTTAGCATTTTTAACTTGCAGGCAAGTAAAACAAAAATAGGAATTTGGTAAAGATTATCATGTAAGATGCACTTCAAAGTAATGAAATTAAGGCTGCTATTCATATGCCAGTGTGCTTTTTTGCATCTTTCATAGTTCTGTTTGACCTTTAATTCTTGTATGTAAAATGCTACCTTCTTAAGAACCACGCTGAAAAAAATCTGTATTTCTTTAGCAGGCTTCAAGTGCAGAAGTACAAGTTGGACCCATGAGACTGACACAATACCCAATTCAGGTAAGATGCTCCTTCAATTTCTGAGACAGCCAATTCAGTATTGATAGCTGAAGAAATTAAGGTTCAAAATCTTTAGTTAACTACAATACTTTAATTTCACTTGTACAAGGACCGTGAGAGGGATAATGTGTGTTTTGTGTATCAGATTGCTTGAGAAGATCTACATGTAAATTAACTCGGTAAATAAGACCCTTAGATTTCCATTAACATCCCCTCATTCCTTGTATCTAGCCTAGTAGGAGTGTGAGTGTATGTGCATCAGCCAGGGAAAGAGCTGCCTCTATGGATATTAAAACCTGTTCAGTTTTGGTATCCCACAGCAGAAAGCTTCATGAAATTTAGGTATATGTTCGGTTTTGCTGGGTTTTGCAGAACGGGACAGAGAACTGTAACAGGACAGAGAACTGTGTTTTACAGACCACCAATTCAAGAAATGTCCTCCAACAAGACAGGTTCAAATTCAGCTAAGGAGCAACAGCTCTCATCCATGCTTCATTTTCTGTACATTTTGTTCCTGTGACAGTATCAGATACCAAGTGTTATTCTTTTCAGCTTATAGTGGATGTTGGAACTCTTGGATTATAAGAAATTAAATAGCCATTTAGCCTTTAACATTGTTTTAGTGATACATAATTCATCTGAATTAATTTATGGGTTGGTTAATTCTGTAAAATACAGACACATTTAGTCACCAAGCACCCTTTCTGTGAAAAACCTATGTGTGGAAGAAAAGCATCATAAAGCTTTGCCTTTTTATGGCTTTACATTCAGTCTTAATGATGACTCAATCTGATGAAATTACTTGTTTATATTGTAATAAGATTGCGGAGTAGTGACTTCAATAGCAGAACAACCTTCAGTTTTCCAGGGAATTTTAACATAGGAATGTGTAACTTTTCACAAAAAAAATATTTTTGGATCATGCTCATCTTCAGAAAGATTATCCAGAAGATATTTAGCAACTGCAAATACTCCCAGTGCTTTTGTCAGGATATTACTTCATAGAAATTTGATTTGCCCAAGGCAAAGTTGGATTTTTGTTGTTTTCAAAAATTGACATTCTTCTTGGAATCTTTTCAGATGGGGGTGTTATTTTGTCTTTACATTTCACAACTGAGAATCTGTGTAAAAAAATAATCTGTTTTAGGCAGAAATTATTAAGTAAAATCATTAACTGAAGAATTTTCCTTAAAGATGTTGCCATACATTAACTTATTTACAGTTAAGTAAAACATTTCATGTAAACCCACCTTGTGTGTTTGTGGAACAAGCCACATTACCTCAGATAATTTGGCAAGTAATGCACACATCCCCACATTAAAGAAATGTGTACTAATCTTTTATTCCATCTTGACAATACAATTATGTGTTTCTCTGTGCATTGTAAACAGCAACTGAATATCACATTTTAAATGTCTATTTGTGGATGATTAATCATGTTTACAATTGTCTGAGAAGTTAAGTTCCATTTGTTAAAACAATTGCCACTGGGGCTTTTCTTAGCAAACTTAATTTTATTCTGCTGTTGTGTTTTATGCTGTTATGGGACACCTGTGCCAACCTCAAAATGGCACATATTTTTTGTCTGAGAGGTGACCTCACTTGTGCCTGTGACCTGCCATAAAACCATTTAATAGATTCCCCACTGGACTTCATGACCATATATGTCAGAGTAAAAATCGAGTTTAATTTGTACAGAATTGTGACCCAGGTGCTCCTGGCCTTAAGAGGCAAAGGGAAGAGTCCAAAGCAAACCAGCCAGCTCCAACCCTCCAAACATCCCATACACACATTGCACAATTGCCTCAACTTTGTACCAAGGCTTGTAAATAGGAACGATTTGATTTCAGAAATGACCATGCTGAAAGTACACAAAAATATGCTTTCTCCAGGGGACACTGGAGATGTGGTTTTTAGAAACAATTAGTGCACATAAAAAAGATGTTGGATCCTCTTGCAGAAGTGTTTGCTTATAACTGTTTCAGTGTGTTCCTATTCAAATGCTGCATTTTCTCACCTTTTACGACATTTATTTGCCATAATCTCTTTCACAGCGTTGACACTGTGTTCTTCCCTGATGAGCTGCACATGAAGCACAATGGTGGCCAGCATTTCGCTGCTCCCTCATACCATTATAACGGATATCTCTGTAACTTTATTCAGAGATACTATGTCTTTTCCACTTTGAAAGTCTTTTGCTGGGATGTGATGATTTGAAAATTATTAAGTAGCTTCTTAAGTTGCTGTAATTTTCTTTTTCCTTTTGGTAGCGTGTTTATCCTCAGCTGATGTTTCTTGTATTTCAAACTCTTTGAAGCAAATTTCTGTCCATTTTCTGTATTTGTATAATAAGCTGGGAACTAGATGTGCAAAAGTTGTGTCAAGCAAATACTTAGAAGGAGAGTAAAAATTTCAGTACATCACCAAAATTGGAAAGGCCTCTACAGAGAAAGTCCATGGGATTCCTAAACTAGGGCAATACTGAATAAAATGATCTTTTTACAGTAACATTGGCAAATCATGCAACAAAAAAATAACTACATGAAGTTTTTTTGGCATGGAACACAGATTGAATTTAAGCATTTCCTTGATCATATTGTTTATATGGATTATTATATTTTTCCCTTGACTTTGACAGCATTGTTCAAATATACTTCTAGTTACATTGTGTTTTGATGATCTATAGTAAGCTCCATGTTTATGAGAAAGTGTAGTAGTAATACATTAAAACAACTTTTAAAATTAATATTCTCAGAAGGATTTGTGTACTGATAATGAGCTACCAGGGAGAGATTGTATGGTTTAATTAAACTCCATTATTTTAAAGATGATAAATTATTGCATTTTGCCATCCTTTATTTCCAAACTGGGAGTGCTGAGAGAAGGAAGATACCAAAAAGCACGCCACCCCTGCCCCCCTCAAATTTTCTTTCCCCATAACATTTCAAACTAGGAACAAAATAAAACTAATGGCAGTTGGAACCAAACAGAAGATTGTATCAGAGTAGGGACTTCACTCAGGAATTAGAAAATCTGCAGCTCGGCCACATCACTGCTTTCCAACTCTTTGATGACTGGAAAAAAACCCTCAGGGATTAAAAAGAGTGACAACAGTTACCTTGGATGTTAAGTGTCAGTAAACCAAATCTGCTTATTGATAACTGCAATCAAAAACCTTCCAACACATTGAAACTTTTACCTTCTTAATATTTACAGAAATTGTGAGCATATAATTTTCTTCCATTGTTTAATGAAACTCTGTCACAGTAACTATGATTGATTTTTTTATTGTTTAGAATTCAACAATCCAGGCAGCTAAAGATAAGAAGAAAGCTATTGTCACCTTTTCTAGCTTCTAGACTGATGGTGCTGAAATTCATGTGCTGGCACCACAGCTCCATAAAGCAAGGCAGATAAAGGTTATTGGCCTTTCCTACAGGCATTTGGAGCAAAATTTTGCATATTTTTCTTGAGCACATTGTTTCAGTAACGTCAGAGGATGACTTTTATTTGTGAAATGAACAGGATTTTGCTTTATACATGACTAATCTCTGGCTGTTGACTTTTTGTGCAATTTTAATAGCTGTGGATAAACTTTTGACTTTTTGAGGCCTTCTTTTTCACAGCATATTTGCACTAAATTAGCCCTATTCTTCGTCTGACACATAGGGTAGCACGGATAGTTATCAGTCGCTATGGTAAATATGTGCAACTGTAATGGGGAATGTCTGCATGACTTCGATTAATAAATGGACACTGATAAATTGTGTGTTACGGGACAAGGATGAAAAATTTATTCGCTCTGAAAAACACTTTCTTTTACATGAGAGGCACAAAAACACAGCTTTTTTCAGCTTCTATTCTGTATGTCAGCTTGCAAACAGGCTTCCTACAGCATCTCCTTGATCTTCAGTGGCATCTCTGTACATTTCCTACCTGATATTGTGTGAGCAGTTCCCTAAGTGTTCAGTTGAAATTGTCTAAACTACTTTATATAATTAGGGACAGTTTGGTACAATTTACTGGGTAAAAATTTCTCACGTTTGAATATTTTTCCTCCTGTGCATACCTTCTTGCCTGTTGTTCTTTTCAGCTTTGAAATAATATTGGTTAATGCCATTTTTGTGATTAAGAAGAAAAGAACTGTGTTATTTTTTGCCCATGTCTTCAGGGATGAAAAGAGGTAATTAAGGCAGCTGCATTTCAGACAGTTCCTTACAATCAAAAGTGTGTGTAGCTCAGATGAGACAAGAGTGGCAATGATGTTTGAACACTCTGGTTGGTTGCTGATTGAATTGGAACAGGAACTAGGAAAAAATCATCATGTGGCAAGCTAGTTTTGTCCTAAACTTTTAAACAGTCCTTGTTTAAAACCATTAACTATTTATATGGTTAACTGTTGTTAACTGTTGATTATCTATTGATAACTGTGGTATCCATTACGAAAGGTGTACTACTACATTGGTTGTTTTACAACCTGTGGTTCAAGCTTCCCACTTTTAAAGCAGACTTTAAATTTTCCAGAGGGCAGAAGCATTTGTTAAGACTTGCTCCATGCAGAAGACTACTTTATGTGCTTAATGTGGTGCTGCTGTTTTCCATCCTCTGCAGGTTTTGCTAATCTTTGCAAAAGAAGACAACCAAAGCAATGGTTTCTGGTGGGCTTGTGACAGAGCAGGATACAGGTGCAATGTTGCCTGGACTCTGGAATCAGCACTTGAATGTTTCCTGGATAAGCACCAGGAAATAATTGTTATAGATCACAGAAACTCCAAGTATTTTGATGCAGAAGATATCTGCAGGTAACCTAAAGCACCTTATGCTTCTTTTAAGCTTTGGAATACATTGTATGAAACTAAACCTCCTAATCTGAAACCAAAAAATAGGGAAAAAATTAAAAATAACAAACAAAAAATAAACACCTAAAATTGTAGTAGAATGGAAGTTTGGGGACTGGGGCCAGGAGGTTTGCACACATCTACAACAATATAAAAACTACATTATGCCAAAGCTGAATTGTAGAATTATCTCTAAGTCATGGGGTTTATATCAGAGCATAAGCCAAAGCTGTTGTGAAACCATTCGCTGCTGTGGGTGCTGCTTCTTTCCTGACTTACTACTGCAGCAAAATCTGAAGCTGCAGACTTCAAAGGAATGTGTTTGTGTGAATGTTGTCCACAAGGTCAGCCACTGCCAGTTCTTTGCAAAAGTTTGCATCACTCTTCTAGTCCACATGGTTGTGTCTAAGCTGCTTTAAGATTACAAGTGTTCAGTATTGGGATCCTTTGCTAAAATACACAGTTTCAGCTGAAGCATACCATTTGCACCATACTGTGCCTCTAGTCTGCCTGAGCTGAAATTTGCCATGTTTATGACAAGGGGCATTTTAATGCTCAAATATTTGTGCTGGTCTTTCTTCTAAAAGACCAACAGATAAACATAAAGATTGTTTATTCAGAACAGTGTAATATGAGTGAAAAAACCTTATCATTAGCCAGTAAAACACAAACAGAGTGTTCTTCTGATAGCTGGTTATATCTTTTTTGGTTTCTCAATAATATGCAACATGGTAAAATTTTGTATATTCAGTATTTAATGAACTGTGGTCTTTTGTCATTTGCTATGCCCACTTTTCTTACTTTCATGCATTGATAGCACTTCCCACCTCCTAAACAAAATTTTGCAATGTCTAGAAAGACAGTGGTAAATCTGAGAGGGGGTAGAGATTCTTGTTTAAATTAGTCAAGGGCGTTCAAGATGCTTTTCATGTACTGACCTTTCTGAACTCATGCATTCAGGGCAGTCTGCCCCAGATAAGCCGAGTACACAGGGGAAACCTTTGCTAGGTCATCAGAGTGGGTCTGAAAAGTGATGTTTGTACACTGAGGTTTTGGAGCTTTTGCCTTCTTACCTCCATAGAGCAAAATGAGAAATCTGGTGCCAAAATGAAAACAGTTTGTCTAAATGGGGATAGTTAGGTTTGGCAGTGCACTATCGTATTGTCTCAGTGGTGTCTTTCAGTCCTGACTTTCATTTATATTTTCAGTGAAGTTACTCAGAGCAATATTGAGAAAGCAGTCAGTGTAACTGAGAAATTTTTGTTTCCTCAGGTCTATTCGTGCCACAGAGCTATCAGAGCATACTGTAATACTTGCTGTGGTTCCACGCACGTAAGTATTACTGGTTTGTGAAAGATTTTAATTTTACTTTATAAGAACAGTTACCTAGTCTATAATAGTTATTTAATAACAGAAAGCATCTTACTAGCAAATCTTACAGAGTAAATGTAGTATTTTTCATCTGAAATGGGCTAGTGATGTTTGATGTTTTATTTGAGTGTTCAACATATTTCCTTTAGTGCCGACCAGTATTTTCCTGTCACCTCATGATGGGTTTTATAGTAAGAAAACTAGACAGATATGTGTTATTTCTAATAGGAAAGGAAAATACATATCCAAACTAGAAAGGTGTGTATTACTCACTAAAGGAAATAACTAGAGAAATAACAAATTGTTGTTTATTGAACTGGGTGATGGGGCAAACTTCAATCCAGCTGATGCTAAATTCACCAGAATGTTGTCCTTAAACCTTTATTCAATAATTCATAACCCATGCATTTAGGAAGAATTCTTATTGACTTAAATATATATTTATCAAATATCTTCAAATACCCTTGTTAGAACTCCTACATACTATTGAATCCATTACCATTTTTATTTATTTCCTAAATAAATTATAATATTAAGAAATAGAGTGGCAGGAGAACTATTACTACCAAGATTTGAAAATCAATTAAATTTGCTGCTGAACAAGATTTTACAACTTAGCTTTACCTTTATCTTAATAATATTTTTTTAGATTATTTCTCATAAGATATCACAGAATGTCTTTTTTATCTTCTTCGTACCTTTTTTTGCAATCCCCTTCTGTGTATGTAGAGAGATACAGGACTTCTCTGGAGAATCTGTCAGGTTTGCTGTAGGAGTAACAAGTTGTATAGAAGCTGCAAATACCTATAATAGAAGACTGTAGCACCAGCTTCTGTAACAGTAAGATTTTTTGTATGTATTTAAGGAAAAGCTCTTCTCACTGAGTTCATTATGTTTAGAGAACTGTGTTAGATTCATGCCATCTAATCCTCAAGTGTTGTGTCCCCTTATAGTAAATAATATACCAGCCCTGCTTAATATCTGTATCAATGACCTGGACAAGGGATTGAGGGCACCCTCAGTCACTTAACAGATAACACCAAGCTGGGTGGGAGTCCTGCTCTGCTGGAGGGCAGGGAGGCTCTGCAGAGGGATCTGGACTGGCTGGATCATGGGCTGAGGGCAATGGTGTGAGGTTCAACAAGGCCCAGTGCTGGGTCCTGCCCTTGGGTCACACCAACCACAGGCAGCTCCATAGGTTGGGGCAGAGTGGCTGGAAAGAACCTGGGGGTGCTGCTGACAGCAGCTGGACATGAGCCAGGCTGTGCCCAGGTGGCCAAGAAGGCCAATGACATCCTGGCCTGGATCAGTCATGGTGTGGCCAGCAGGGCCAGGGCAGGGATTGTCCCCCTGTACTGGGCATTGGTGAGGCCACACCTGGAATCCTGTGTCCAGCTCTGGGCCCCTCACAACAGGAAGTACGTTGAGGTGCTGGAATGAGTCCAGAGAAAGGCAGTGGAGGTGGTGAAGGATCTGGAACATGAGTCCTGAGGAGTGTGGAATGACTGATGGAATTGGAGATGTCTAGCCTTGTGAAAAGGAGCCTCAGGGAGACTTGATTTCTCTCTACAAGTACCTGAAAGGAGGGAATACTCTCCATACCAGATGGGGTCT
Organism: Camarhynchus parvulus; assembly: GCF_901933205.1. Lineage (NCBI taxonomy): Eukaryota > Metazoa > Chordata > Aves > Passeriformes > Thraupidae > Camarhynchus > Camarhynchus parvulus. The sequence continues at coordinate 46,771,135 of NC_044601.1, forward strand.
GTTTTTTCTCTGAAATATCAAGGGATCTGACCATAGGAAATGGTCTCAGGTTGTGCTAAGAGAAGTTTAGACTGGGCATTAGGAAAATTTTCTTCCCTGAAAGGGTTACAAGCATTGGAATAGGCTGCCCAGGACAGTGGAATCACCACCCCTGCAGGTATTTAAAAGATGTGTGGATGTGACACTTGGGAAGTGGTTCACTGCTGTTCAGTGCTTAGCACTGCTGGGTTAGAGGTTGGACTCGATGATCTAACAGTCTTTTCCAACCTGAATAATTCTGTGATTGTGTGATTTTGTTTTGTAGATCTGCTGACCAAGAAGAGACTTCTGTTCTCCCCCTTCTTGATGCAGGCTTTGATAGGGTATGTATAAATTGCCTATGTAATATAGAAAACATAGTAGCTTCATAAATTACAGACACTTCTGCTTCCTCAAATTGAAAAGTACACATCCTCTTCTGTTAGAAATTTGCTGATAAGAAACCAGTGGCTGTTGATTTAGTTTTCCTTTCAGGAGTATTCCAGAAGCATATGAAACATAAAGCTCTGTGATCTAAGTAGTCCTTTCAGAATAGCAGCTGTATGGAGATTACCGTCTTGTGGTCTGGCTGGGTAGCGGGTGTTTTATGACTGCACTAAGAAACAGGGGTGGGAGGCTCTGATTAACACATCACAGCATGCCGGCTCATCACCCAGACCCCTCCATGTGTCTCAGGCTGCTGGGATTCCTCTTCTAAAGGGACTACAAACCTGGTCCAGCTCGTGAAGATTTCTTTTCCCCCGTAATGTCTGTCATGTTGGTTTGCACAAATTCTTCTTAGTACAGAGTTAGAGATACTCCTGTACCAGAAGCAGAAGGGAAGATAACTGTTCATACTGTTCCTCAAAGGGCTTTGTAGGAAAAAGCAGAAAGGCAGGAGTTCTCACCTCTGAAAATCTAGGTTGCTTACCCTCTCCCAACATTTGTGTGAGTGGCTTTGGTTGGATATTAATGTTATGTTACTTTAAAATAAACCAGCTGCATTTTTAAGTTAGCCATTCATAAGAAAGGATGTGTACTTAGGCATAAGAAGTACATAAGAATTAACTGTATATATTTTCTTTAAAATGTACATATTTAGGAAAATTAACTGTAGTAAGGAAAATCAGAGAAGAGATGGAATTAACCCAGGCAAAAATCTCATTCTCTTATGCTCATACTGAGTCCAGTGTCTGAGCCAACTCACATTCAGCCCAAGTTTGTTTATACAGCAGAACATGAACCAGAATTACCATTTTCAGATGATCTCCCAAAAATAGAGGTATAAGATCTTGCCTGTACTGCAAGAGTATTGTGGGGCCAAAGCATTTCTAAAGCACTTAGATGCTCTGAAAATTGGAAATGTGAGTCTAAGAGAAAGGTCAGCCCAAGAATGCTAGTGCTTTATTAATGTAGTTTCTCTCTCTCTCTCTCTGGCTTAAATATTTTTCAAAGAGACGTTTATTACTTCTCAGGTCTACTGTTTCATTTGAACACAATGCAGGGCAATGTATTTTGTAAACTAGATTAAAACTGTAGGTGTAGTACTGAGTAAAGTCAGAGGAGACTCTGTGGCTGTGAGACCCAGCTCAGTGATACTCTCTGCCTTGGAAAAAAGAATCTTTTTGCACCTGACAGCTGCGCTAACTACTCTCTCTTGCTGCCCCACATTTATCAGAGGGCTTGAATAATGTAATAATTGCCTATTGAAAGTATTTTCAAGACTTTAAAATACATCTGATGTCAAAATTTCTTTTTTGCTGTGGGGTGGACATAGGAATTATTTTTGCTTGGATGGGGATCAGTAGGGACTAAATGCATTACCCCACAAAGATTTAAAAATACCCCTCTTCTAACAGAGAGGTGGTATTTGCAGGGAGTCTCTTCCTCATCAGCAAAAATGAAATTTATTTTTGGAAAATTGCAACCTGTTTAAATCATAATTTTTTCTTTATGCTGACTTATTTCTGGTTTTTCTTCTTTCTTCTTAAGAAAGTTGATTTTATCACAGCTGATTTTCCCTCTATATCATTAACAACTCTTGTGTTTGTGTATTAATGCTGTTGCTAATCCAGGACATTAATTATGCTTTTTTTTTCCTCTCAGCCTCATAAATCTAATAGTCGTGGCCTACTTAGGATGGGCTAATTTGAATAAGCAATTTAGCTTCCTGACTGATTTTTAGCTATGATTTAAATCAGCAAACAGGAGATCTTAATGTTTGCAGTTACTGAATTACAACCTTGTCTTGTATTTTGAACCTCTTTTCCTAAACAAATGTTGATTCTTGTTGACCAGATACTGTTAAAACTTACTAGATTGGAATAAAAGGAGTCTTTAATATTGAAATGAATTCTTATTGCTAAGCAAAAAAAAGAATGCATTACTCCTAGTTTATAATTCTTGTGGCTTGTACTAAGTTCTGCATAGTACAACAGTGGAATCCCATTATAATGAAGTAAGAAATAATTTAAAAGTATATGTTACTTAAATCAAAATGTACTGCATAAATATGAAGCTTTTTAAAAATAAAGTGTTTTGTCTACCTTCTAATATCTGCAACTTCAGAAATCTTCTTATTCTTGTGTCACATTAGAAGCACAGATTAGAAAAATAAATGCTTCCTGCTGTTTTCATGTCCCAGTTGATTTCTCAGTTGTGAGTCAGCCAGCGAATGACCAGCATCAGCACTATGAACTTAGATAAAGTGATTCTGCACATCTGCAGAAGACTATACAACAGTTAAGAGCATGGTTAGCACTTTGATAAGCTGCAGTTCTTATTTCTTAGCAAAGGATTTATGCCGAGAATTTTGTCATTGAACAGCAGTGCTTAAATTTTTTCAGTAAAACACACTACTATAAAATTCAGTTTATAAAGAGACTTAGCATAGTCTAGTAAGTCTATTTCCTAAAATAGGTTGCCATTTAGTATTTGAATATTTAAAAGAGCACCCAAAACCTGAAAGTCTTAGTCTACACTGCTTTAGAAGAGAAGTTTGTTAGCAGGTTGTTTGATATACAAAAACACAACATTGTTTGCTTTGTTTCTGCCAACTTTTTATGGTACCTTTTTTTTTCCCATGTGTTCTGTAGCATGGGAGGTGAAAGTTACAGAAATATTTTAAGATGTCAACATTAAGGAGTGGAACAGACCCATGCCAACAGTTGTTTTTAATGTTACTTTTGTTATATTTTACTCACAATTGGAATTAAGCCACTGGTCTCCAAAACACAGTTTTTCATACAGGACAGAAGCACAGATTCCTTGAAAGCTATTCTTTGGAGATTTGCATGCTCCTCTGGACTGTTCATGCAGCTGTGCTGTGAGAACTAGTGTCAACACGGCATTTCCTGTGATAACTAAAATCAGTGCATGTGATTGATCAATAAACTTTAACTGAACTCAGAGAACATACTTCTTTTGTAGCAACATAAAATTTCTGATTTCAGCAGGACCAAGCACAAGACCTTTTAGACCTAACAGAGAACATTCTCTCCTATCTGGAGTAAAAGTTTTTTTCACTGCAGTCAGATGCTTCTTACTTTATGTACTTCTGAATTCACAGTGACAGCTCAGTGAGATTGCTTGAGAAGCAAAGTTACTTCACTTTTGGAGCTTTAGCTGCAATATTTGCTTGGAAACAAAATGCCAAATATATTATTCTTTCTTTTTTTTTTAGCATGTATGTTTTATGTCTCTAAGGTTTTCCATTTCCAGTCTGAATTAAGGATAGACATTCAAAATAAAACATCAAGGCAATACTGGTTTTTTGTGAGACTGTGTTTGGGGGTTTTTTGGAGTATTTAGTGGGTTGCTAAAACCAAACAGGAAAATCCAGCAAAGGAATTCGCATTTTTATACTTGCTTTGTATTTAGATATTTGTGTAGTCTTAAAAACTAGAAACTCATTCCGGAGGGAAAGATTATTATTCACAACACAAAAGGTACAACAAAAACTTATTTATACCAGAAAAGAAAGTATGGTTGGGGTTGGAAGGGACCTCTAGAGGTCATCTTGCCCAGCCTCCCCACTCAAGTAGCACCCCTTAAAGCAAGTTTAGGACCATGCCACACAGCTTTTCAACATCTCCAGTTATGGAGATTCTGCAGCCTCTCTGGGGTAACCTGTGCCCAGGTCACCCTCACAGTAAAAAAAAGTGTTGCCTGATGTTCAGGCTCCCTGAAACTCCTTTGTTTCTGTTTGTGCCAATTGCCTTTGGTCCTATCACTGGGCATCACTGGAAAGAAGCTGGCTCTGTCTTCTTACAGTGTCCCTTCAGATATTTATATGCCATGATATGTTCTCCACTTCAGTGTTCTCCTTTCCAGGCTGAAAAGTCCCAGCTCTCTTGGCCTGTCTCACAGCAAAGGTGCTTTATCGCCCCTGTGGGCCTTTGCTGGCCTCATGCCAGCTTCCTTTAAAAAAGTTAAAGTTTTAGATGCAGAAACAAAAATAACAGTTTAAAACTAGTCCAGCCTATTTCATGTACTCTTGATTTGTCTTCCAGCAATTCATGGAGAACAGCAGCGTAACTGCTTGTTACAATGAACTGGTTCAAATAGAACATGGGGAAGTGCGATCTCAGTTCAAATTACGGTATGTAGAGGTGTGAGAAACTGCAAACATCAACCTCTTGGTCTAAACAATTGCATCATGTTACTTTCTGCTTCTTCTCAGCTAAGCATTTGTGTGCCTTGCATCTGTATGTCAACTAATACACTACTCTTTTATATTTCCTCCTTCTGTGTTTTTGTAAAGGACAAATTCAGTGCCTTATTAACTGGTACCCTGAGAAATCTTGGTCAGTGTAGGTGTGGGCTGTGAATTTATGTGATGGTAAAACTTTATAAAGTCATCCTTGATCTTGTGTGTCTGAGCTTTCATATTCAGAGGCTTGAACTGAATGCAATCTTGATTCAGCTCTGAGTTTTTATTTTCTTGCTTGGCCAAGACTTGGCAGGCCAGGAGCACAGTTTTATATGTTATTGAGAAGTTAAATGGGGCTCATTCCCACCTGCACTTTTTCCTTAGTGTGACTAATTTTGTATTTAATATAGGTGCTTTTGCATGCATGTAGATATTTTTGCAATGCAACCATATGAAACTACAGGAAAGAAATGCAGAGAAAGGGCTGTTCTCTCTGTGGCACAAATTAATTCGAGTGCATCTACAGAAAATACTATCACTTTTCTACAGATTTCAGTGTCTCTGTTTCAGAAGATGATTTTTTCTAAGATTTCTTTGCAAACTGATACCAAAGTGACTTTACATTTTGAGTGATTGCATATTCATGCACACAAACTGCAATGACAGTAGAATTCCAGGGAAAAAAATTGGATTTTGATTTACACCATTTTAATAGTTGTTTTCTAAAACTCAGCAAGAATGTCTTCCCCTTACTTCTGTCCTAATAGAGAAATGCCATTAAAAACTAATCAGAGCTGATACTGGTTATGGCATTCAGGTATAATTTTTTTTTTCATTTGTGTGGTTTAATTAGGTGGGGAAAAGAGTGCTGCACTGCACATCTGTGCTGCTAGGTGATGATCTGGGGGTCTTCTATAAAGCTTTGTAAAAGTGAAAGGGAAGAGAATGGAGAAAGTTAGTTGATAGAATTAAACTCAGGATATGTCACATGTTCAGGCACAAGAGAAATGTGATAAAAAAGTAGCACCAGCCCCAGAGAGACGTAAATGAGGTCATGTCAGTGGTCAGAAGTGTCTTTCCATTCCTAGCACAGACTCCACTTTTCCACATAGCTGGTTCTGGTTTGAGACTTGGTTGGACATCTGTGTGCTAATTAAAGGGGATATGGGCCATTTACACTTGTAATTTTGCTGGCTTGCTTGCCAGATCAAATGAAAATACTAGGGCTTGAATAGTGCAGACATATCTGTGTGTTTTCTTACAGAAAGTCTATGTAATTACATTTGTTAGCAGCTGATGTACCAGACAGGCATCTATCACTGAGACAAATTAGTTCCTTCACACAGCACAAAATCACTCTTGGGAACCAGCTTGAATTGCTAGAAAATCACATATAAAATTACACTCCAAGCTCCTTTTATTATATGAGCAGAAACACTTCTGTCATCTTCTGTACAAAATACTTTTTTCCCACAAATCTTCATCCACATGGTTGCATGTCTGTGTTTCTGCATATGTCTTTGTGTATCCTATTTTGTTTTGAGTTACTTCCACAATAAGCAGAAGTAGTAATGTCCTGTATTTCTTAATTCTCTAGTCAGTGGTACTAATTCAAACCCTACTATGCAGCCTAGAATCAAGAGGTTTCTTTTCGGTAATAACTGTTACAGGAATATTTATGCTTGGTGCATTTTAGCTCCCTGAAATGAGAGTTATATAGAAGATAATTAGTTTGTCTTCAGACCAAATCAAAGACAAGGCACTGATGTCTATCAAAGCAAGTACGACTAAGTTGTTTCTTCCAGTTCTCACTCTTCCGGGCCATGGTAGGGTCTTGGAACTACATGATCTTCATGTGCCTTCCAACCCAAATCATCCTATGATTCTATGAGATATACATTTTCCCTAGTATTAGAAGCCTATATTAATGTTAATGCCATCCTGTGTAAGTCATAATTTAAGCAATTTGAATTCTGTTCCAAGAAGATAAGGCTTTTGTTTTCCTGCATTAGTTCAAGGATAGCCCTGAAAACAATAGGCAACAAAGATTATCTGGGTCCTGAAAGATGAGGGTGTATGGAAATCAAGTCACTGTATTATTACTTGGAAGAAGGAAAATTGGTATTTTTTTTATTAGAACTTTGAGATGGGTCAAATAGTTTCCTTTAACTGTGTTGTATTACAGTTTCTTTGATAGTGCCAACCTACTTGCTGTACTAAAACTTTGTCTATATGTGCTGTCATGATTTTTGTGCTTCCAATCTTTAATGATCACAAAACTTTCTGATGTAATAGTAATGTGTTATTTTTACTGCTAATTGTTCAATCCTGCTGTTCAGAGCATGTGTGTAGATACAAACATACTCTTAAGATGCAGCAGCGCCTATGAGCACATTTACAATGTAATCTGCAGTAAAAGCACGTTAACAACAGGGATGTCTGAGGCTGGATGTTCTGAAAAAGTCATAATAAAGATTGTGGCATGGTCTAGTCAAAACAACTGCTATTTTGTGGTTCATCTATCAATAAGTACAATTTAATCACGTATTTATAGTGAACAAAATGTTCTAACAAAAAAACTAATGTGCTAATCATTTGCTACTTGCAGGGCTTGTAATGCAGTGTTTACGGCATTAGACCATTGTCAGGAAGCTGTAGAAATAACCAGTGAAGATCACGTCATTCAGGTAGGGGGGGAAATGTTAACTATTTTATAGAATTTGAAGAGGGACCCCAAAGAGATCTTGGTTCAGTAGTTCCTGTTCTATATCAATATTTTAGTTTTGTTGCCCATTAGAAAGTCTTGTGCAATGAACTGCTTAATTTCTGATTGCTGCACACTGATGCCTGCTGAATTTACAAGAATTTCCTTCTGTAACTTCACTGAAATTATAGTTTTTAGTAATGTTGTTTCTGGTAAAACCTGCATTAATTCTCTTTCTGTGCCTTCTGATAGATTACATATTGCCTTCTCTTACTTGAATAAAATGTTTCACCATTACATAATATTTTTATATGAGAAACACTGAATTGTAGGGATGTGTTGTTGTGGTTTTAGTATATAACTTTTCACACTTTGATACTTATATATAACTTACTAGTTTTTAAATAAGTTTTTTTTTAATATTGTCCTAATGTACCTTTGTTTTGGCAGTATGTTAATCCAGCCTTTGAACGGATGATGGGGTACTGCAAGGGAGAACTTATTGGCAAGGAGCTTACTGAACTACCTAAAAGTGATAAAAACTCTGCAGATCTTTTGGACAACATAAACACATTTATTAAAAAAGGAAAGGTAAGCAAATATGACAAACTCTTGTGAAATCACTATAGAGTTCTATTCTGATTTGGTTTTATTGCTGTAGGTTTAAGAACACTAGATGTATTCTTCACGAGTACACATATAAGACCAGAATTGTGTTTCTCAGATGTGTAAGCATAACAGCCCATGCCACAGACAAGTGATTATAGATTTCATTAGCTTTGCTTTTAGGATCTGACTGAACTGCTGATTTGCTGGCTTAAGATCAGTATCAGAATGTTTTCCGTGTTTCTGTTTTGCTTAGAGGCCATGGAGCTTGTGTTAGATGGAATGTAACAGTTTGTCCCTCAGTCAGTCTCTCAGGTGGCTGAATCATCCAACCAAAATGTGTAACTTCTGTCAAACAGCAGAGCCTTGCTGACTGCATACTTAAAGCACCAAAATGTATTGGCACCCAGTGGGGTGCCAATTGCTTTCCTAATAACTACAGTTAGAATGTCTGCAGTGCACCGTGAACTCCTGTCCTTGAGGCAATGGGCCTGGCAATATGTTCCCCTAATACATGCAACAGCCTCTTATCCCATCTCCCCTGGGTTGCAGAAATACCTGTCGCCCTTCCCTGTCTCACGTTCTGCTTCAAGACCTTTGGGGAGTTCTTGAACCTTTGAGTCATGTCCAGCAATGATCTGAGCTTTGTGAGTCACTGTCTGGAGTTGTTTGCAGGTCCACCTTGGTTCATTAGCAATACCTACAGGCCACTCCTGCTGTGCTTCTCCTCATTTATATGGGCTGCCCTGCAGCTAGCACTGTCTGCTCAAAGGTATCTTCTACTCATTCTCCAGCTTCATCCTACCTTGCTATCAGGTAGTTCCCTCCTTAAGATATTTCCTCTTTGAGGTTAGTTGGAGGACATCTTTAGATCAAGGATTTCTGACGTTTAGCTTATATATCACATGACAACTGACAAAAGCTGAATGGTGTTTGGGCTTATTTCTGCTGGTGCCAAGCGATATCCTCTGGATCTGTTGCAGCCACTGCTCCTTATGGTGACACCTAGCAAGAATGTTTGTCACCTTTTTAAGTAGATGATACCTAAAGTTCCTTGTAAAAAACACCTTCTCCCAAGAGGAACATAATTATACTCTCCTTATGTTAGTTAAAGATGCTGCTCACTCTGTCTCTCTCTGTTATACTTGAGAGTACATTAATTTTATACAATTTTTAAAAATACGACTATGAAATAAAAATAATGTAGTACATAAGGACTATGCAGTAATAAATGAATATTTGACTGCAAGCTGTGTATGCTCAGATGCTGTCTCTGTTTCATGTGTTTCTTTAGGAATGGCAAGGAGTTTACTATGCAAGAAGGAAATCAGGAGACAGTATCCAGCAGCACGTGAAGATAACACCTGTGGTCGGTCAAGGAGGGTAACTAACTTGTCCGGAACATAATTGCTTTCTGGGTTTTAGGGCCTTCTCTCTGCTTTCTGCATCTGTAAGTTTGAATGAACCTCCATGTATTGAGCAACTGGGAAACCCCGTGTTTGTGTGTGTGCTTGTATATATTCCCACCTTCGCAGTTTAGAACGGACATATTGCCAAATTCTGCTCCCAGATTTGCAGGAGAGTTCCTGGACCAACAGAAGTATCAGGTGTCCTACAACAAAAACCTCAATGTCACACTGAAGGACTGCTTGTCACCCAGTTGTCTTGCTGGTGTTGGGCTTGGTATCTTGGTTTTCCTGAGGGCTTAGAGATCTCTCCTTTAGAAAATAGTGACATATCACTTCACTTCTGTCTTTATGATGTGATGGAGTAACAAGTGATAATTTTTGTTGTTAGGAAAATAAGACACTTTGTGTCCCTCAAAAGACTGCATTGTACCAATGAAAACAACAAACAGGTATTGTATTTCTTTCATGTGATAATTTTCATAGCTTTTAGTGAACTGATATTTTTTGGCTTACAAATTTTTCCAAAAAGATGTGACCTATATTGTCGATGAGATTCTCACTGATTGTTGGAGCAAGCAAGAAAATTTCAACATTTGCATGCATTAGTCTCTGTTTGTAGGACTCCTAAGACCATCTTTCATTTTCTGGAGCATGGACATGAGTTGAGTCCCTGATACTGTGGAGCAATACAGATCACAGTTCAAAGGGAGTCCAGGGCCTGTTTTGTAGGGCTGTTCTTGCCAGTCTGATCTGCTGTACTTTCGCCAACCTGTGCTCAGTGGCCCCAAGGTTTGATAGGTGTGGTACTTACATGAAGTGCAGCCCTCATGCTGGCCCTGAGGCTTCACACACCTGCCAGAACAGGTGCTGTGGCAGGATGCAACTCAAGCCATGACCCCAGTGAACCAGCAGCAGTGGCAGAGCTGGGTCTCTGCAGTCCAGACAGAAATCCACACCAGCTGCCCCTGCAACAAACCTGGTGGTGTGGGGAGCTGTTTGCTGTCATCTTCTCCTGGCTTCATCCCTCTGATGGTGTCTGAGGCAAATGATGGTATCACATACTTTGCCCCAGAAATACTCAAGTAAGTGCCATGTTGAGTAAAGAAGTCTAGACTTTTGTGAGCAAAGGAGTGAAGCCTGTCTTTGGCATGTGGTCTCTAGGGGCGAGATAGAGAGTGGCTGGAAACATTCTAGACCAAGCATGTGCTCTGTAAATAGGATATGTTTCCATGTCATTTAGGAGAGGGGTTATGTATCTTGTTTTATTTAGAATTTTATATGCTTTTATCTGTCATGTGGGTAAAGACACTTAGGCATGAAAAGTATTTAGAAAGTCACTAGTATGTCTAGTTGCCCCTTCTTCAGTAGAACAATACTGAATATTGACACATTACTGGAAAACCACTACTTCTAAAAGAATTTCATAGGGGGTAGCATTTGACTGTTGAAACCATTCTCCTTGCACAAGTTCTTGTGGAGGTAGGTAGTAAGAAATCAAGGAGAACTCTGCATAATTCTTGGAAGAAATTTGCATGTCTATCATTGAAAAATAAGATTCATGGTATTTTAAACTGACTTAATCTTTGAACTAAAACGTGTTTTAGTATTTGCAGCAATATATCATTTACAGTCACAAGAGGTTTTAAAAAGCTCAGGCTAGAGTGCAACAGAGTTTTATAAAAACAGTGATAAAGTTGCATGTATTTTTAATTCATTGTTTAAACCTCATAACTGTTGTTTCATTTATAGCTGCTTTGATGTTGATTTGCAAGTAAGACATAATCTAATGGCTTTTTCTATATTATACACACAGCTGAAAGACTGGTACAAGGAGGTGTATATATGATATTCTTAATGCAAGATAATAAGTATTACAAACTTGTACCCATATGCAAAAAATAGCAGTAGGAATATAAGAAAAAAGTAATTTTTTTTGTATTTCTTTGCCCTGTAGATTGCACTGCTTATACCAGTAAGAATCATGCAATCATAGATTGATTTGACTGGAAAGGCACCTTAAAGATCGCCTAGTTTCAATCCCCTTGTCACAGGCAGGATCACCTTCCACTAGAATAGGTTGTTCAGAGTCTCACCCAAGATGGCCTTGAATTTCTGGGGACAGGGCATCCACAACTCCTCTGGGGAACCTGTTCCAGTGTCTCACCACCCTCAGAGTAAAGAATTTCTTCCTGGTAGCTAGTTATAACCTACTCTCTTTCAGTTTAAAACCATCGCCTCTTGTCCTATCACTATACACCCTTGTAAAATTTTCTTTTATTTTCTTGTAGGCCCCTTTAGTAATTGGAAGGTGCTAAAAGACCTCCCAGAGTCTTCTTTTCTGCAAACGGAACAACCCCAACTCTCTCATCCTTTTCACATAAGAGAGGTGCTACAGCTCTCTGGTCAGTTCTGTGGCCCCTCTCTGGATCTGCTCCTGCAGGTTCATCTCTTAAGCTGGAGGCCCCTGCAGTGGTGCTGTGGTCCCTCAAGCAGTTGTGATATCGCAAAGCTGGGTGTCATCAGCCAGCCTGCTGATGGTGCACCCAGTCCCACTGGCTGTGTCCCTGACAAAGATGTGAGTAATCCTGACGCTAGTGCAGAGCCCCAAGGAGCACCACTTGGCACTCCTCTCCACCCAGACTCCTGGCCATTGGCCACAACTCTTTGAGCCCAAGCATTCAGGCAATTCCTTACCCACTGGGTGGTCCGCCTGTCAAATCTGGGTCTCTCCACTGTAGAGTCAAGGGCGTGCAAGGAAGCATCAAGTGCTTTGCACAGGTCCACTTAGATGACATTCCCTTATCCACCCAGGGTGGGAGGCCACCACATATGTCAGGCATGATTTGCCCTTAATGAAGCTGTGCTTGTTGTCATCAATTATCTTCTTATTTTCCATATGCCTTAGCATAATTTCCAGGGGAATCTGCTCCATGGATTGCAGGGCACAGAGGTGAGACTGGCCTGTCATTCCCTGGCTTTTCTTTTTCCTTTTCTAATCTTTAAAAATGACAGTTAAGTAAATTTCCCCATTTCCAGTCACTGGAAACTTCAATGGACTACTGCTATGACTTCTCAGATCTGATAGAGAGCCGCTTAGCCACTTCCTCCACCAACTCCTTCAGGACTCACAAATGCTGATCAGGTCTGTGATCTCATGCGCCTTCAAGTTTCTTGTATGTTCCCAAACCTGATCTTCTCCTACACTGGGTGGTTTTCATTTTCCCAATCCCTGCCTTTACCTCCTGTGACTAGGGAAGTGCATGTAGCTATAGAACACTTGCCAGTGAAGACCAAGGCAAAAGAGTCAGAGAGTACCTCAGCCTTCTATGTGTCCCAGGTAACCACATCTCCTGTTTCCTTCCAGAGAGGGACCACATTTTCCCTAATCTTTCTTTAATTCACCAAGGTACCTATAGAAGCTTTTCTTGCTGTCCTTTATGTCCCTGGCCAGATTTAATTCTATCAGGCTTTAGCTTTCCTAACATGATCCCTGGCTCTTCAAACATTCTCTGTATTATTCCCAGGCTACCAGTCCTTGTTTCCACTCTCTGTAGGCGTCCTTCTTTTGTTTGAGTTTGTCAACAAGTTCTTTGTTCATCCACACAGGCCTTTTGGCATTTTTCTGACTTCTCTTTGTTGTGAAGCATCATTCCTGAACTTGGAGGAGGTGATCCTTGAATATTAACCAGGTTTCTTGGGCCCATCTTCCCTCCAGGGCCTTATTACCTGGTACTCTACCAAGCAGGTTCCTGAAGAGGCCCAAGTCTCTTCTCCTGAGGTCCATGGTAGTGAGTTTACTGTGTGCCCTCATCAATGCCCTGAGGAGGATCTTGTACTCCTTCATGATTGCTGCAGCCCATGCTGCCCTTGAACTTCATGTGCCCCATAAGCCTCTCCTTATTAGTGAGAAAAAAGGAAATTAGGAAACAAGGACTTGTGTCCATGACAACATTCATATTCTCCTGTACCGCTGGAAAGTATCCATTCCTGTCTTTTTAATACTGGCTACTAGTAAATTAAGCACCACAGACCTGGGAAGATTTACACATTTGGTGATCCCAGGGAATATGGCCTTCAAAAGGTTCTCCACAGATACAGAGGTTTGCCACAAAGGTTAAAGACTGCAACATAACAGAAAGTATGGTCTGTGGAGATTTTAGGTCCCCTGGGGGAAAAAACAAGGTGTATTTAATAGAACTATGTAATTGTTGTTTCGCTTCTGTCACAGAAATATCTCATGCCTGTAGGAGATCCTGGACATTGCAATTTTCCTAATATCCATGCCTTAATACTTGCAGCAGTAGAATGATTCCTTAGACTAAAAAATTGGGTTCCTTTTCAAGCTACAGATAAATCTTTATGGAAGAATAAAAGGAAATCAAATTAAATATGTACTTAAGTTACAGAGCAGTAAAAGTTGTCATAGTACAAATTTTGATGTCAAATGTCTAATGTTTCACTAAATCAATATAATTTTAAACAGCTTGATCTCAGCATTCAGACAGTATATGTTGACTTCAAAACATCCTTATATCATTACACCATTATACATTTTCACCTTAAAAAAAGTATATGTGTTTTTTGCCAGTACCAACATCCTCTGTAAGGGATATCAGAGACCACTGGAACCTTCATGTATTTCCATGCCAGATTTATCACATAGAAAAACCCAGCATGTTAAATTTATGTATGGAAAAAAAAATACCTAAAAGAGCATTAAGTATTCTTACAGTGAAGATTTATGAATGAGGATTGACTTTCATGTGACTATTCCCGTGTGCTGAGCCTAGGTAATTATTAATGCTGCCATTGTCAATTTGAGACCTGGCAGGATAGAGCCCAGTGTTTTCACATTCATAAATTTACATGAGAGGTGTTGTTTCTTTCAAGAACATATTGACCCAAGATTAACTGTGTAACTGCCCTCATAACTTACCTTACATGGCTCTTTTAGGACATGCCTGCAGAAGGGGAAGAGAAGTATTCAGAACAGAAATGTGGTTTATTTTTTTAGTAAAGCATTTGGAGGACTGTGCTTATGTTTCTGCCAGTTGTGCAGTAGACAGCGATATATCCATTGGCTTTGAGAGAAGCTCCAGGATGAGGCCAGAACAAGCAGCTCAGATGCCTTTTGTCACTGTACCATATTTGATGAGATTTCCTTAACCTTACTCTGTTTGGATGAGATTATTTCTCTGAGTTTCTACATGGTTACAAGAGAGGTGTTCAATCTTTTTTTTTTTGGATGAAGAGTCAGTTCTTACACTCCCCTGAACAAGAATTATATGGAGCATGAGCAAAGGGTTTCCCTTTCTTGTTTTTTTTTTAATTGGTTACAAAAAGCCATGCCTGAATTTGAAAGAAGAAAACTTCCATTTTCTTCTCTTCTCCTTTCACCCTCTGTCTCTCCCCCCCCACAGCAGAAAGGAAGAAACGAAAGGTGTGCAAGAATGACAGAAAAGAGAATTTGTATCATTCTTTCCCTTTCTTTCCTGAATAATCCCCATGACGACCCTGCAGCATGCACAGTCACAAAATTATACAGACCACTAAGAGAACACAAGTACAACCTTGTCATACTCTCCTTTTAACTGACAGGTTGCAACCATGGATTTCATGCTTCCATGCAATCTAGAGCTTTGCTACAGGCAGGTGATGGATTTGGTCAGAGCAACCAGTCACCATATGACAGTAATGGACTCCTAAATATTATGTGTACTGAATAATTTGTAATTACAGTGTCAAGCACTGACAATTATTCATCTGAAGTAAGAGGGTATGTGTATCTTCTCTAGTGACTGCAGTAAAAAAGTAAGCATTATTCCTAGTAAGCATTATTTCTAGTCTTTTTCTGACTCCGTTAGCTATACTTATATACATCGCACACCAATTTTGAAGAAATAACTTGAGGAACTGCTATTTCTGGTCAGTTTTCCTATCAACAGCAAAACACTTTCTTCTAATCACATAACAAAGGAAAGGGGTGAGGTGATTAGCAGGTATTAAACTGTCATGAACTGGACAGTACTTTTGTTTTTGAGAAGAATGAAAAAGCTGAGGAACATTTAATCTATGTTACTGCAGACCAAGCAATAGCTGTAAATTTTAATATATGGAAATATCCTATCTAAATTCTAAGAAAGCTTGAAATACCTACTGTTGAAGCTACCTAAAATGTTTCAGAAGAACAAAGAATTAAGATTTCATGCTTAATTATTCATTCATGAGAATGATTAAAAACTACTTGAAAATAAAGGTCTGATGAACGACAACTATCTCTACGCCTTATTTCCTGGAGAATAGTTTTTAAAATTGAGTTTTTTGAAGTCCAGTTTATCAGTTATCCATGAAAGGATGCATTCAAAATTAGCTTCAATAGTTCTAAGAAACACATTTTTAATGGACAAAAAATAATGTTGTAGGTTTTATTTTATTCTTTCAGGTTCATATGCAATTTGCACTCAAAACACTACCTAAATGAGTATCAGTTCTCTTGTAAACACAGGCATTAAAGAGGAATTCAGTACATAAAAGCACTTGTATCTGTGATTTTCTGCATGGCCTATCTGTTTGCTTTCATATGATTTCTCTACATCTAATTACACCTGAAGAAGAGTTTTTGCCAAACAATTTTTTTTAGATAGCTGAATGGAAAATGCTGAATATGTACAGTGTTGAATGCAGCCTGTTTAAAGTTTTTTGTATTCTTTTTTCTTACATATATATTTTACTTTTATCTCCAGCTCTACAAGAGTCACCATGAGGATAAGTACACAGGAGACAATTCCCAGTCAGGTTAGAATATTACCATTTACCTCTACATTCCTCTGTCCTGGGGGTTGTGTCGGGGTTCTCTGCTGGAATGAATTGTTGTCTCTTCCCCCTGTCCGGTCAGTAGTCAGAGCTGATGGCCAAGGACAGATGCCAGCTGCCTCTGATACCACACCATGAATTGGACTTGTAGTCATCAATAATTGAGTCTCCTGTGCAGACCTCTTGCTGTGCATTTGAAGTTCAGTGTTTGATCCTGTGGCTGGTGTACCTCAGCACCTCTTTGTGTTTGAAATGTGGAATGTGCTGATTTGTGCCAGCACACCTGCCACGGTGTGTCCAAGCTTAGGACCTGTCAGCAAGCCACTGGTTTGGCCCCAGCACAGGCTAAGACAGTTGTCTCTGAGGTGTCCAGGCCTGAGCAACTTAGTTCCAGGCAGCACAGAGTTGTTGCAGCATGTCTGCAACCCTTGTCTTGTGTCTTAGGTAGGTTTGCTTACTCACAGACACCACACTCCAGCCCTCCTTGAGTTTTGTAAAGAGGTTTTGACTAGAAGTGTGGAGCATGAGAGAATAATTCCTTCCTCCAATGCTATGTAGGGTTTGGAATACCCCTTTTCCCTAAAGAAGGAGGTACTTAAGGCCAATTTTAAGCTCGTGACTCTAGTGGACCCAGCCAGACTGATGTCTTATAATTATGAGTGAAAAGCTTCTCATGCCTTGTTACATTCTGGCACCTGAAGCCTTTCCTGCTATGAAAGGTGAGACAACATTGCTGTGCAATTTCAGGCAGCTTCTGGTTTTCACATGGGAGGAGGATATAACATATTAAGAGCATGGGACGTGACTGCTTGACATCCCCTGCTCTTTCAAGGAGCCTAAGAGTACATACAAACATCTGAGAGCTTTGTGATGCCAAATAGCAATGGGCAGGAGGAAGAAGAGACAATATGAAATTGGCTGTCCTCATTCCCATTGCTGCCACCAGAACTGATCCACAGTATGTTAAACCATTTGCTCCTGTATCCCTGTAACAAAAGCAGATTTTCTTATCACTGTTTCTGTCCTGCAAACAGGAAGGTGAGGAAGCCCATAAATTAAGCAGGACACTTGTTACTAACACATTTATATTAGTTTGCTAATGTTTTAAGTTTGCTCATTATTGTGACAGATTTCAGCAGGACTGGGAAGCCCCATGCTATGACACCATATTGATGACAACATTGCAGTGAAAGTAGGGAGTCTCAGAGCATGTGATGTAGGTTATCCTTCCCTGCAGTCCATGGCTGTGCTCCAAGAATTACTTTTCAGAACCATGGGCATATACCAATATGTGACGAGCACAGAAGAGTAATCCATGTGTATCATGCTATTTGCAGTGATGTGAGATTTGTAACAACCTGAATGATAAGATTCTCTGCTCACCAGGTAAAGAAAAAATTTTTATGTAGGCATTTAAATATTTACAGATGAAACCACAGTACGGCAGAGAGTATCTTTTATGCACCTGTGACTCTTTGGGTGGCACTAGGAAAGTATTTGACTTGCTAGTTGGTATTTAACACAAGGAGAGTTGTTTTGTCAGCTACAGCCACTCACAGCTATGTTTATGTGTAAATGCTTGCTCCCACTGAAGTGCCTTATGATAAAGTCATCCACATGTTAGTGAAAGAATAAATAAAATTATTTAACATGCATTAGCTATGCCCTGATCTTAGGTGTCAACAGAGAAAAATGCTTTCCATTTCTCCAGTTCAGACTACAACAAAGAAGACCCAAACTGTCTGTGGTAGAAAAAGAGAATTAAGACAGAAACTATCTCAGTAATTTTTAGGATGGATGAATTTTTAATTCTGGAGACTTGTATGTTAACATTTTATTTTGCTAGAGAGGCTGCATACATCCTGTCTTGTGACATTAGAATGAAAATTCATCTTTATGTTAAGAATATCAAAATCATACTTTTGACTCTTCAAATGCTTTTATCAGCTTTGAAAGCCTGCTAGGGTCTCTGATCCTTGAGTGGCATTTTAGATACCTTGGGAATGGGTACTACCACCACTTTCCACTCTTGGAAACAGCATAGTTGCTGTTTTAAAACGTAAGGGAGAGTGCAGACTTTAATGTATTGGAGAAAAATGAAATTCTACCAGCTTTATTTTTTTTTAAACTCCTTCCTGTCATTTCATCCAGCTTTTGAATTTGACTGGATGTGATAATTTCTCTGGCTTTAGCAAACAGCCATTTCAAGAAAAAGTTTATTGCATAACTAATATTCAGAAGAACTAAATTGATTGTTTAAGAATTTTCAGCATGTTAGATTTTCCTTAAACACAGGGTACAAATATTTATTGCAAATAAAAGCAAAAGCTGTTGGAGTCTGAACTATGCTTTGGCTTTAAGAGTGTAGAGTAAGATGGGGCTCTTCTCAGTTGGCTAAAGTTTTAGGCAGTTAAACTCAGGCTTGTTCAGTGGTCAGAGTGGAGCAAAAAGAACTCACACAAGGGGTTCAGCCCACCTGCCTGAGACATCTCTCCTGAAAACCTTAGATGGTGGCAGCCTGCAGGACTGCTGCTTTTAGGGAGCTAAAGTTAGGTGAAGCAAGACTCCTGTTCCATAAGGCATCTCGACTTCCTTGCAAAAGACCCTTCCAGGTGACTTGAGACAAGTTGCTTTAAATTGATAGACAGCAAGTTCCTTGTTGTGATGTGCAGAAATTGCAGTATTTCCCCCACTTGTGTGATATTGTTAAGATCACTTAATTAAATTTCCAAAATTTTAGATGGATATTTTGTAGAGGCTTTACTTTATACATTTTTAAGCTTTTGTTTTGTACTTACAGAATCTGGTTCTTACAAGTGCAAGAACAGAAGGAAAGACTCAGTTGATGTTAAGTCAATAACATCTCAAAGTAGTGATGGTAAGAAAGCAAACTGTATGTAAAATACTGTAAATATACATGAATATATATTTATAAATAAATAAAGAACAGACTTGGCTTGGGCAATAAAACTGCAGAACAAAAGAATAACCAGATTCACAGCTGGTTAAACAGAGATTACTCCATTTTATAATAACTCCTGTAAAATTTCTTTCTGATTTGCAAAGCAGTGTCCCAGCATAAGCACCAGCATTGCTATACAATGCATGACAGTGCTGAATGCCTTCAGAGGGAGGGGGAGTGACTGTACCAAGGGACAGAAGCGGCTTATTAAAAGAGTGTGTGGTGAAGCATTAATGCCACCTCTCTTAGAAAACTGCAGCTTGTGCTCCTAAACACATATTTCAGTTTATTCATGTTTAACATGAAGGAGCCTATTGCTGCTGGTTACTTGAGAGCAGTACTTCTGACCCCATTTGTGACTGCTTACTGGGGTGGAACAATGTGGCAGAGATTTCTTTCTGCCCCTCTGTGTAGCGAGAGAAGCACTGCTTGTGGGGAGAAGGAGGGGTTTCATTAGAGCAACCGTACCACCAAGATGAGGGACACACACAGACTTAAAGGAGAAGCCATGTCTGAGAGAGATCCACTGCAGTCAAAGGGCATGAAGTGTAAGTACAACTCCATTCTGAAGTGAAGGATGGATGGAAAATCTGACAGCAAAAATGAGGGGTGGCTGCCAAGGAGGCAGACAACAGTACAAGAAATGAAACAATGAAGAACTTGCAGTGGGAGAGATACAGGAGAAATGGAACGAGAGTCTGTATTTCATTGTGCTATGCCCCAGCCTTCTGCACTCTTCAAATGCTGTCATCTGATTCACACTCTGTGGCTCTTTAATGGCAGCTCCAAGTTTACAGACCCGACGGTACTCCTCAATGGCACGGATTCATTCTATGACAATAGAAGCTCCTATCACAAAGGTGAGTCCTGAGGACTGACTTTTCCACAAACTCCAGAGTTTCAAGTTGCACTCTTAGGGAAGTATGTAGTTTCTGGACAGACAGAGGCTTCCTGCACTTTGTATTTAACAGAGTAATATAAGTAATTTGTTTTTATTAGCACTTTCTACATCTCATCATGGCATTCCAAATGCCAGTCATAAGGAAGAATACTAAGGAGAGAAGAGTGCCCTTGCTACATGCATGGCTTCTGGCAGGACACTGCTTTGTTGGGTCATGTGTGAGTAGGAGGATGTTCTTCCAGTCTCACCTTGGCTCTCACTACCGATATTTACAAGATACCCTGCAGAAGAGGGAGCATCTGCACCATCTTCTGTCTCCCCCACTTTCTGCAGCCTTTCTTCACTCTGCCACACAAATTCTGCTGTCACAAATCAGCTGCACAGCCACTTGTAACGCACCAGGGTGCCAGGTATCTTCCACTTTTAAATAATTTTTTCCTCTCTCTCTATCTTTTCTTGCTATCATCAAGCTCTTACTTCCCAGCACCACTGTGACTGTAAGAGCAATTGGCTCCTTTCCTTTTCCTTATCCTCAATCATACCCACAGGGAGGCTTGGAGTGGCTGTGCAGCAGCCTCTGGCTCCTGGAGAAGACAGCACTGGGACTTTCTTCCTGTCATTTTTGGCAGAGCCAGGAGCAGTCACTGCTGCATTTCCAGATTGTGGCTGAGGCACAGTGTGGGTTTCAAAGAACCATCCTCTTCTCCTACAGTCCAGTACTTTCTGCTCTCTGCCCTTGACTTCTACAAGGAGAATATCATGGTATAATATCAGTATATCTGAGTCACATCCAAGAGTTTGTTTGTTTGGATTTTCCTTCAGGGATTGAATAATTTGTTTCAGAGCAGACCTGGATATGCTGAAGTACCAGGTCATTGCTGGTTTTTGGTCCACTTACTGGCAACTATTTCACACTGTTCTACTTCCACTTCCCAGGAGTTTGCCAGTTAAAAATAGCAGACAGATACCAGGAAATCTGAGCACAAATTTACATTTTCAGAGTTGTACTTCAGGGGTTGTGGGGAATTACGTTGCATTTGATGAGAATTAGCATAATGAAGACAAGAATAAAAATTTTGTAATAAAAGTGCCGTTCACTTTTCTTTGCCTGCCTCCTTAATCTGCCTTCAGGTTATTAACATAATTAACGCTGCCCAGGAAAACAGCCCAATCACAGTAGCAGAGGCGTTGGACAGAGTTCTGGAAATCCTGCGGACAACAGAACTTTATTCCCCTCAGTTAGGTACCAAAGATGAAGATCCTCACACAAGTGATCTTGTTGGAGGTCTGATGAACGTGAGTAAAATTAGTAAAGACGAAACTGCTGGACCAGTGTCCTACATCACAGTTCACTGCTTTGCTGTGCTAAAATTTCCCAAGCAATGAGAAGGGGACTTGTAATTCATCACCATTTCAGTTAAGCATTTTGGACTCTTTACTAGCAGTACTACAGGATGTAGTAAGCTATGGCCACATTTCAGTCCACTGTGCACATTCATCCTCAGACGCCAGTGAACAGACTTGCCACCAGAAACTATATCCAATCTATCTCTCAGAAGATACTGAAGGAGATACTTTATAGAAACTCTAGAAGCTCATATGGGATTAGAGGGATTGCTCTATAGTTAGTCCAGTGTATCAGTGAGGTTGCTTTAATCAAGCTCTAATTTTAGTCCTGCAACAGCAACAAGAGACAAACTATCAAAATTTTGTCATGGATTTACTAATTTTTAATAGACACTGAGCTAATTCCCACCAAAATAATATAAAGAAAATGAAAAATAAATTATAATGGCCGATTTGAATGATGGAGGTGCCAATGAGAGGGTCAAGGTGGGCAATACACTGTGTATTTAGTATCTTTTCTGGAGATCTCATACCAGTGTTCTAGGGATCTTTTCATGTTTGTTTTGAAAGACCCTACAACCAGGATTATGCTATAGTGCTGCAATAAGAGCACTTCTTTTAGTACCCAGGAATAGTACCTAAAATGCATGTAGTGTTTTTGAAAGTAGTGATACAAAAAAACTAAGATAAACTTGCTTTCTTTTTCAGGATGGCTTGAGAAGACTGTCAGGAAATGAGTATGTGTTTTCTAAGAGTAAGCCACCATTTTAAACTTGCCTTTGCACGTGTCACTTCTTTTGTTAGTACTGCTAACATACAGCTTCAGGCTAATTTGCAGTGGAATATATGTCTGTGGAAATGGCTGTCTAAATGACAGCAGCAGAAGTGCCAGGATGCCTCAATTTTGGTGTTGAAACAGGCTCAAACAATTAAAATAATGCATTTCAAAATGTTAGCAAAAAAACAAATTGTCACTCAAAGAAATGTTCACTGATCTTTTTGGTTTATGTTCAAATGCTCTGTAATAAACCTTTCTATTATAGGCATTTACAGACTTTTTCATGTAAGGAAAAAAAGTTGTTTTTCTTGAAAAAGAGTTGCTTTCTAAATGGAATTCTGAGGAGGGGCTGTGGTAGTGTAGAGGGAATAACCCAGAAATGTGTTAATTCACAAATTCCATTTCAACAGATATGAACCTGAGCCATACTCACCTTCCAGTACCAAACACCATCAATGATGTTCCACCCTGTATTGCACAGCTCCTAGATAACGAGGAAAGTTGGGACTTCAATATTTTTGAGTTGGAGGCTGTTACAAATAAAAGGTACTGGACTCCTTTCCCTGGGTGCCCAGAGAAATTTTGTTGAGGAGCTGTAGCTCTGGAAAAACTGCAGCAAGACACAGCAAATCTGTGAGAGCTGTCTTGCTTGACACAGATCCACTCTGTCCCAGTGACACTGTTCAATGTAGTCTGATGTTGCCACATGCTGGATGCCCTCCAGATGGCCCTTTTTCTTGCTCATGTGCAAATGGTCCTGCTGGAAAAAGTAAACCTCTCCCCTTCCTCACCTAAATCATCCCACAATTTGGGAAGATCTAAGGCAACTGTAGCTTTTGATTATAGGGATAAAAAAATGGGATGAAGGATAAACCAGTGATAGGATCAACAGACTGGGATTTTAAAGCTTATAATGAAAACAGACGTCAGTAGTTTTGAGGTCATGCAGACCGCAAAAATAAGCACGTCATCCAGACAGAAAAGTTGCTTTCATTCTAAGATGCAAAGAATCAAACAGACTACCCGTTCTTATGTACTCTCTTTGCATAAAATAGCCATTTTAGAAATTTGCATTTGCCTGGTTTTAATCTGCAGATGTTGGGGCTTGGTTATGCCTTTCTCAGCTCACAGGCTCTGTAGGACATCTTGCAGGAGGGAAAAATTTAACTGATGGATAGGACTCTCTCACAGGCAACACAGAGTAAAAGACAACTCAGAGTGGATTTGGATTTAAGAATCAAAAAGATTAAAGGTTATACTCCGTTTACTGTTTCACACATGGGATTCCCAGCATTGTACAAACACACACACCCACACCCACAGAGCACTTTACAATTGAAATTTGACCTTTTTTTTGGCTTTAGGACCTTTTAGTCTTTGGCATGTGCTCATGTCATGCTCAAAGTCTGCTTTTTCTCCTCAGGAAAAAAATAAATGGAATTTTGTTTGATTGACAGATACTAAACACACAAAAAAGGGGGTTTTAGGATGTTTTTTCTGAAGCCACTGGAATTGTTGAAACTCTAATGGAATTGTACAATTTCTACAAAACATTTAAATAACGTCTGAAAGGATGATAGATGCAATCACTTGTAACCTTGGCCCAGCTTTTAAGAGGTGATAGATATGCAACTTAAAGACTTAAACTTTACCCACCCCTTTTAAAAGTCTTGGTTTCTTTGCTCAATGTATCACTTTTAGAATATCACAAGTTCCTATTTTACAGCAGTGCTTTTTTCTTCTATTGTTTTTCAGGCCATTAGTGTATTTGGGCTTAAAAGTTTTTGCCCGGTTTGGGGTCTCTGAGTTTTTAAACTGTTCGGAAGCAACACTGCGGGCATGGCTGCAGGTCATTGAAGCCAACTACCATTCCTCCAACTCATACCACAACTCCACACATGCGGCAGATGTCCTGCATGCTACTGCCTTCTTTCTCGGGAAGGAGAGAGTTAAGGTAGAACCATCACCTAGGAGTTCTTTGGGTTAGGATTTCAGTGTGTTTGCCATTTTATGTGTGTCATCCAGAAGCCAGATGTTTAAATAATGGTCCTGGCTTCATAAACTCTCTCTGTCCTTGAAGTCTTCCTGTGATGCAAGCAGGCCCACACAGTTTCTCTAAAGTCTGTTTATACAAATTTACATTTTTAAGTAGCAGTGATGGAGGTGGGTAGGGAACCTGGCTCTTTTCTGTCTCATGTTAACTAGTTGTAGGTAACAGTTCTTAATAAAGCTTTGCAAAAGCTTTGCAAAAGCTTTGGAGAGGGAGATGTGAGCTATTCTCCCTGGTACTCAGCTACAGGACATGTGAGAAAGATTCAAAGCTGTGCCAAGGGAGGTTCAGAGTAGACATTAGAAAACATTTATTTGCTAAGTGGTTAAATACTGGAACAGGCTTCCCAGAGATGTGGCTGATGGCCTGCACCTGTCAGCGTTTAAGCAGCATTTGGACAATGGCCATAATAACATGCTTTAACTTTTGTGCAGTCCTGAAGTGGTAAGGCAGCTTGGCCAATGATCATGTAGGTTACTTCCAAGTGAAACAGTCTATGCTATCCTGTGCTAAAACATAAGGCGTGTGAAGCAGAGTCAATAAGTTACATTCAGGCAAGCATACAAAGTGGAAGGAAACCACTAGGTCATCTATCCATTGAATAATTCTATGAGAAGATATTGCTCAGGTGACAGCAGTGTAAAAAGCTTCATTAAAGAAAGTATATTTGGATAAGGGTAGTAGTGGAAATTTTGTGGGAGGTAATCTGTGGGCACAGTGAATAGAAAATGACTGCAAGGAGGTAGCATGCCTGCTTAAGTTTACATTTGTTGTAATTGTGGGTACCTGGAAGTTATCAGAAAATATTTATTGTAATTTTTGTGCTACATTGTAATTTCTCTCTCTTCCCATAGGGAAGTCTGGACCATCTAGATGAGGTAGCTGCATTAATAGCTGCCACCATTCATGATGTAGACCATCCTGGACGGACCAACTCTTTCCTGTGCAATGCAGGCAGTGAATTAGCTGTCCTTTACAATGACACAGCTGTATTAGAGAGTCATCACACAGCACTGGCATTTCAGCTTACAACAAAAGACAGCAAATACAACATTTTCAAGAATATTGATAGGTGTGTCTGCTGGAAAAGGGCAGTGTCCATGTGTGGACTGCTTATTTGGCAGTTTGGGGCAAATTGAGAGTCTACCTTCTAAACTAGAATGCATAGTTTAAATACAGATAATAAAATTTAACCTCTTCTGGAATCCTATATAGACATGATTTCTAAAAAGGTTTTCATCTCCCCCTCACCAGCTCTGTCTTCCAACTTGTAATCATTGGAAGCTTAGAGACATGTTTAATAATCTTTTATGAATTCCATTAACTTGGTCCAGTTAACAGCCTCAAGGCTGCATCTTTGCTCACTGCCTTTTCATTGAAGGAGCCTGGGCACTACTTTTTTGGGATATGTTTTACACAACAGCAGCCAAGTGCTGCATGTTGTATCTGCACAAGGTCTATGCATCCCAGCACTACTACATTCATGTGGAATTGAAAGGGTGGTAGCAGAGGACATAAAGCTCTAGGAGAGCTGGAAGCTCCCTGTGGTTGGCTGGGCATGCAAGTAGCCCAGGTGTTCCCACTGCATGACTCCAGCTTTTGTAGGGACAAGGTGAGAGAGAAAGAGCTCTGAAAGGGAAAGAACCTGACGCCAAAGAGGTAATTGAAAAACCTGAGATTTGTATCCCAAGCTAACACTAACATACAGCGGAACACACATGGACACATTGGTGCCATTCCTGGAGAAGTTATCTTAGTCTTACAGCATTATGAAACTGACATGTAAATTGTTGCTGATTTCTCAGGATTGTCATTAGGTAAAAATAACAGAGCAGGGGGGAACTTGGAGAGGCATGATCTTGTACATTCCTCCTTCCTTAGACTGTTCCTAACTCTGAAGGTGCCAGCTTGTGGCTGAGTCCCTGAGCAGTGTTTTGTAGCACTATGTGGGTAGGGATGAGGAAAGGGCAGAGCTCTGTCTGGCAAGCTCATGAGCAAGAACTCTTTTTCTTTCCTAGAAATCGCTACCGGACACTGCGACAGGCCATTATTGACATGGTTTTGGCAACAGAGATGACAAAGCACTTTGAGCATGTGAACAAATTTGTGAACAGTATCAACAAGCCTATGGCATCTGAGGAGACCAGCCCACATGTAAGTGCTTGCAGGACTTTATGCCTTCAGGCATTTCAGTGAGGTTCTTTCCAGACAACCTTAAGTATCATTTTCATTCACTTTGCATTAATTTGCATTATGGCAATGCCCAAATGACACAAATGGATTTGTGGCCTCACATAGCAAAATGTGAAAAAATACGCTTTTTTTCTTTTCTGCTCTTAGTTCATTTAAACACTTCATTTTATAAGCCTTATGTTAAAAGCTATCTTGTATTCAGGAAATATATGAGTGGATGTTGTTTTACATGGAAAATTCTGTGCACGGAGCCAGGTTGGCACCTGTTCCTCTGGTCCTGTCTCCAAACAGGAGAGCATAGGGATGTAACTGAAGAACCTCCTCGACAGTTTTGTCTCTGTGCAGTCTGGAGCCTTCAAGCCCTGAGGAATAACTTCCTGAGACCTCTCCACTCCAAATTGTACCAAGAGATGTCCAGGCCTTTTTGCGTTAACAGTTACAACCCTCATGCTCCACCAGGGTTTATTTAATAAGCTGCCTCTGAGTTTTCCATCCCCTCCTTACCTTCTCTTTCCACCTCTTGAGGCTGAGCACCCAAGAACTGACCAGGTTCTCCAGGGCAGTGTTACCTGAGAAAAGACTACCTTAATGCACCTTAGTAAATACAATGCTTTGTTGGAAACATGAAAAAAAATCAGACAAAACTGAAGGTCAGCAATGCTAAAACCGAACAGAAGTATCTTCTGTTAGCTATCCTAAATAGGACTTTGTACTGTAGACTGTCGTGGGTACCATTTACAACCTTAAAGACGGCATTCTGTCATCTGAAATTACCTGCTTCTAGGGACTGCTGAGCTCCACTCTCCCATAATATGAGCTGGAAACCACAAATGCTGCTGAACTTATCTCACAATAAATGTGAAGGACAGAACCACTTGCACTACAGACTTCTTATTTTCCCTCAGTATTAGGTTGTTCTGTTCTTTACTGTTAACTGTGGCTCTTTCTGGTTTTGGTCTTGAACATCAGTTAAGGTACAGGGTTAACTTGACAGCTGTTTGCTGGGCTACCCATGCTGAAAAAGGATTAACTGTTAAACATAAAGTTAGCAGATTAATGCCTGAATTAGCAAAAGTCACAGCAAAATAGTTCCCCATAAGCCACAAAGATATTTAGTTGTGGGGGCAAAAAGTACTTACATTCAGTTTTTGACTCAAGAGTTGAATTTAGCAGGGAAGGGAGGCCAAAATCCCACAAATATATTATTTTGAGAATAGCATTAATGCCATGTGAGCAGAGGTGGAGGCCTTTCATTACTCCATAATTTACCTGTGCCTTTCTAAACTGCTCAAGACCCAGAATATGACATCATAGCAGACTGGGAACAATACCTTGTTGCCACCACCTGGTCTCCAGAGCAGTCAGTAAGAAGTCTGGTAATTTACTGTCTAGCAAGCAGAGAATTTCTGCAGTCAGTCTGCTGCTCCTGTGATTTCCTACTGTTAATCTCATAGATTATGTAAGATTTCACCCTCACCAGGAACTGAGATCAAAGATTATTCCAGGTTGAAGGTTCAAAATCTGAGACAAAGAAAGCAGTTCCACTTGGAAACATTCTGGAACTGAATGTCAGAGACCTGCTTTTCTGTGTGTAAAAGAAATAGTTGTGCCAGTCAATTCAGCCCCCTGTGCCTGCCTCAGTTTTAACATTTATGAATAAAAATCTAACTCCAGAAACTCCCCAAGTGAAGCAGTCCCCTACCATCACCATCCCTACACTTAAACATTCAGAAGTGAGGATTGTTTGTGAGCTTACAGTTGGTGAATGCATCCCCTCTCATGAGATGCATCCCCTATCAAGGGATGCATCCCCAAGAGGACCAGGCTGGGATGCAGAGAAGGTAACATCCTACCTGATAAAGAGCCTGTGGCACTTTATTTCACAAAATCTGATACCAATTTTGAGAATGACCACAACTGTAATATGTACTTAGATTATCATTACTTACTTAGCAAGGCACCAGTTCTCAGACATCACCTTCTTCTCCATGTTCTTGGTGCTCTGCATGAAACTGTAAGGCAGTAGACTGGGTGCCTGCTTAGTGCCTAAGTCTGGTAGAGCTGATAATGATGCCCTCGGTCCTGCTAGCAGGGGATGGCCCCTGTAACCAACTCTCCTTTACAGAGCGAAGGCAGCAACACTGAATGCACAACCAACATAAAGAATTTTCCAGACAACCAGACACTCATCAAGCGCATGATGATTAAATGTGCAGATGTAGCAAATCCATGTCGCCCCCTAGAGCTATGTATCGAATGGGCAGGCAGGATTTCAGAGGAGTACTTTGCACAGGTATGTATATTTTTATGACTTAACTATTACATTATACAAGGAAGAGCACATTGGCTGATCTGCTGTTCCACACAGGGTCTGCCTATAGTGTCACCACAGAGTCCAGATGTATGTTTTTTGTTCGCAGTCAGAACTGGCCCCTCAATTTCATGCAGAAGAATTCACTCCAAACAGTTAGCTAGTTTGCTTATCATGAAGCTCGTTGTCCAGAACGGTGGAAAGGAGATTTTACACTTTCATGATCTGACCAAAACGATTTGATTAGTCCTGCTCAAGTCAACTGGCTGAAATTCAAGATGGTCAGCACTCTAGCTTCTTGTTCCAATACCTTCCCTGAAGATCAGTGCCTTAGCTGAACTATTGGGATTGCCCTTTCTCTTCTAAGATGGAACCTGAACTACTATCACGGTAGGCAGAAAAGCAGTGCAGGCATGTGGGCAGTGTAAATACTTATCACATGGGATGTGTCCAGACAGTATTGGAAGCTCAGCTTTCTTTCTTCATATTCAGTTTTTCTGCCAGAAATACAACCAGCTTCCTGAAACACTCTTTTACCTCTTTAATTAACAACTGATAAAATCTTAGCTTTTATTTCCCAGTAATGGTGTGGAAATAACAGCTATGAGTAGAGAGGAAGAAAAGTGGGCATGCCTACCCTTCATATTCACACATGTGACAGTTACTCCTGAAAGAAAATTGTAGCTACTACCTGAAACATGTCTGAATTTCATTTTAATCATAGTGAATAAATTTTGTCATGTCCTAAGAAAGATCAAAGATCACTTGTATCTCCCTAGCAGTCAAGGTATCATAAATGAGCTTTAAATTGCCCAAATTAAGCACTAGCCTGTGCTTAATGTGAGATTCAGAGAGTTGTTCTCCTGTTTATTCACCTCTGCTAATTTTGGAGACTGCTCTGCTGCCAATTCCTGTTTTAAATGTTGCCTGTGCTACTTAAAAGGGGATGTTTTTCCAAATTACATTCTAAGAAACTGCTGAGGTGATCTGATCATCCACCACAGTGGGTGCAAGAAAACCAGGCCTCTTCCAGTTGGGGACAGTTAAAACACCATACCTAGACTTTCATTCACCTGATAACCTGATACAAGCAGAGGAAGTAGCACCAGCAACAATCTCTTCTTACTTAAAAGACAAATGGTTTGTAACACCCACTAAGATGTGGTAAATGAGAGATCAAATCTGTTCTCTGCTAAAGGACTCCACAGTGCCATTTTCCGTATTTTTAGCTGGTGTACCCTAATCACCAGATTACAGCATTCTGTCCTGTTGGAGCTAACTGCAATCACAGGACTGCAGTAATGAAGAGCACTTGTGAAAAGGGAAGAGATGCTGATTTCAGTTCCTGTTCCAGACAAAATAACACACACGAAACTAAGGTTCTAAGGCTTGTCTCAAATCTCCTATTGCAATTAATCTAATGCCTTGACCTCTGCTATTCCAGCACGAAAGTCAGCAAAGCTCTAGTTGCTAACTGGAGTTTTGTATTCTTAGACTGATGAAGAGAAGAGACAAGGCCTGCCTGTTGTAATGCCAGTATTTGACAGAAACACCTGCAGCATCCCCAAGTCCCAGATTTCCTTCATTGATTATTTTATAACAGATATGTTCGATGCATGGGATGGTAAGTACTGATTTTTCTTCCTTCCTCTGACACAGAGATTCAGAGATTCCGACAGTCCAAAATTACTAATATCAGGGTGGCCTTGCATCCACTTTTTTCAGAGGCTGTACCCATATATAAGCAGTACAACACAAGATATTGGGCAATCATGACACTGAAGTCTGTTTCACTGCACACAATGAAGCTGTGCACTTTCCAGGCAATCTATGTAGAGAAGGAGTAATGGCTTATAACTAAGCTTTTTTTAATCTATATGTTTTTTACCTTTATCACTGTATTTCTTCTGAGCTGCAGAATCTAAGACCACCAATGGCTGCATGTTGGCATAATTTAATGAAGTGACCATGTATTTGGAAAGGGATTTTCTTGAAAGAGAATCACACACACAAAAGAAAAATCTTTCTCCTTTTGGTATTGCTTTAAGGAATTGGGAGAACAAAAGAGAGTAGGAGAATGCCAATTTCAGATCAGGCTGGGCTGTTCTTCTACTCATTCCATAAACATGGTAAAACTCTTTTTCCTATTCTTTCAGCATTTGCACATCTGCCAGTTTTGATGCAACACTTGGCTAATAACTACAAACACTGGAAAACCCTGGATGATTTGAAGTGCAAGAGTATCAGGCTCCCATCAGAAAACAACAACTGATACTCAGTCAAGAAAACCAGACCTCTTGCTCTACCAGTTTCACTGTGAATCACTTACAGAAACTCTTGGCTACAAAGGGGATTAATGTTGCTTTTCCAGTGAAATTAAGACTGCGTGACAAGAAGGAAATATTTTACTCATTTTTAAGCTTCTATGAATTCTACAGAAAAATGTTTTTAGAGGCTATATAAACCACAAATGACTAAGTGCTCTTCGGAAATAATACTTTGTGGCAGAAAATGTACTTCTAAAACTAGTTTCTAATACTGAATATGCACTTGTTGAATCTTGTAGTTGATACAACTGTACTCACTAACACTTCACACAACTGTTTTTCAGAGAGAGGGGTAATCTAGTCACCAAAAGAGTAAGAATAGCCTAACAAATAAGGACAGAAACTTCCCACTTATCTAGCATAAATTTGTTCCAATTCTGTCGATGTTCTTCAGGTCTGTGAAACATACTTCTAAAGAGAACATGCACAGCAAAACAAGTAAATTTTAATAAATTGGATACATAAAAAACCCAAACATGACACCTTTTAAAACACCTTCTTATTACAGAGACTGTCTCAGAGCACCACCTGTTCTTTCTTTTCCATATAAAATCTTGGTAGGAGTCAATGTTCTCTGAAGTTGATCATATAACACAGGAAAATAAGCATGTTCTGTCTAGTTAGTGGCATCCACATGGTTCCCTGCCATCTTGCAGATGTTATCACAAAAGTTTTCATCAAAATTTACACAAAAAAACTATTGTGGCACTTGATCACCATACTTTTTTATAAAAATGGTGTTTGTAAACATGGTCATCACTTTTATTAAACTGATCTAAATTTTATGTCAAGTTCATTTATTGTGCTACTTCTAGGATGAACCTATCACTTTTTAAAAGAAGTTTCCAGGCTATAATTTATAAAAGCATTATAATTTGTACTGCTTTATCCTCCTAATAAAATGCTGATTGGTTTTGTGATGTAAGAAATATGTAAATCAGTTGGAAATCAAACATAGCTCTTCATCAGTTCCAAGCTATGAAATTTATGCTAAGGCTTCCAAAGCACAAATGTGTATTTTTGTACATCTCATTTTAATCACATGCAGAACATGAGTTTAAATTTTAGACTATTCTCAGACTATTCAGTAAATAAATACTAGCAGAACTGCTGATTTTTAACACTGTGCACTCCAGACTGCAAGCAAGACTGTCAAAGCTGTGGCTGCAGTTAAAGAAGCAGTCCACCTACCCTGTGCTGTATCAAAATTCAAACTGGGTAAAGGAAAAGGGGAAAAAAAGCAAACAGCATAGATTGCTATGGAAGAATAGTGACAATGCTGTTTACTGCAGGTAGCTTACATATGTGCCAACCTTTTTTGTAGGTTTTGTACCAAGTTCTGAAACAAAAGGCAACATTCATAAAATGTATGTGCAGAAGAATGTATAGAAGCTATATTTTTGTTAGACTTGTAACAGATCCTTACTTTTGTCATAGCCAAGGCACGTTGCTGTGTATTAAAATGCTGCATTGTGTATATTTGAAGAATGGTGTTTCTGGTGAAGCATGGTTATTCATTCTTTCCTATTATCTATGGAAACATTCTTCAGTGGATTTTTATTCAGAGACATTGAACCTCTTTTTTAATACTGTATACTGTTTGCTTTTACAATTTCTTTATTTAGAACTAGTGCTCTTAGTGGTTGTACCTTAACTATTCTGAACTGAACATTCACTGCAGCTTGCATTAGAAGGAAGAATTTCCCCAGATTTAAGCTTTGTTAATTTAATTTGTTAAATATAGCAACATTGTAAGTCCATGTCCATGTAAAACATTTAATTCATAGTTTTTGTCACACTTCTGTCACACAGAACAAAATGTCAACAGTGGAAGGCATCAAAAAAATAAAGTTCTACTTGTGAACCAGAACTGAGGCCAAGGCATTAATACAGAATCAATATATTTGTTGCAGGATCTTGTGTTTCTTCCCACAGTCAGATTAAAGAAAAAAATTTTTAAAAAAATAAAAGAAAAAAATTGTGTGGATATAGGTCCTCTTGAATAGCAACACAAATAAGCACAGATTAATCATAATCTGCCAGTTGTGTCAGATCTCCTAGACTAGTCCAGTTTACTAACAGCTGCTTGTTTCATGCTGTTGTCAGTGCACAAATGTAAAAACAGCCACCTCAGAGTTGTAAAAGTATTAAGAGTAGGTCTGACAAAGACATTTACTTCCATGATGTGAACATATGGAATTCAGTGTTACTGCAAGGTGGAAAAATATTTAGGATATCAGTTGGATGTAAAAAGTCTCATTAGGTTAGCATAATTCTGCTCACTGTATCTCCCAACTAGTGACAAACTCTCATTTATTTTCTCGTTACACTCAAAATTCATTTGTAAAACAAAGAACTCAGTACTTTTAAGTCAACCATCTTTAAAAGAAGAGACCCTTGGGAGATCTACTGCCAATGGAGTGTATCTGAGAACAATGGCACTTTCGATAAATATAAATATTTATACCTGAATGTAGCACTATTTAAAGCTGAATCGCATCCCTGTAAAATGCACAGCAAATTTTGTGACTGGAACTGTACAGTTAAAAAGGTCTGTTTCTCTACCAGGTATTCACTTAACAGCAGTCAAATAAAAAGGAAATAGCTGTTCTCATGCTGTAAGAAGACATAATAAAAATATGACCTCCCTTCTCTCTAGTTATAACTGATGGTAACAGGAGGCTCTCCAAAAAACCTCTGTTTCATAAGCTTTCACTGTAAAGGTGTCATAACAGTGTGTACACACAAGCACTATATACAACCAAATAGTTATTTTGCAATTAAAACAAATAAAAATATCCAAAGAGACATTTTATCTCCCCAGCTTCTCCTGGGTTAGCCAAAAATGCATCATCTGCTGAAGAACAGAAGCTGAAGCAATGTAAACTTAACATGCTTTCCTCTCTCAAGTTTAATACCATATACCCAAAGGAATGTTATCCTCAGCTGTAATCCAAATGCCTTTCCTACATCAGTCAACAGAACAGCCAGCCTTAGCAAAGAACATGCAGCTCAAACTTTAACACAATTCAGGATTTAACCTCCCTGAATTGAAAGGAGATGGTAATTTAACAATTCTTCCATCTGTTTTGTGGTTTTGAAATATGTAATTTTGAGGTCTATACTCAAGTAAGATTAGCTGTACAACGTGACTAAGGTAGGGAAAAATTACAACTCAAAATCTTGCTGCCCCTGTGCTGTGCATTCCAGAGAAGATTACAGTCTCATAATAAGACTCAAGAGGCAAAGGCAGGCTTCTGAGTGGTAGGAGAAAGGAAAGTGCCCACTGCTGCTGAGGGAAGCAAGTCTAAAAGGCTCTTTGGTTTCTCCTAGGAAGCTAGGAGGTTTCTCCTTTTGCTCTTGCGAGAATCTGCTTAGCCCTCTGTCTTAATCACACTTACTGCAACCACTGTATCTGAAGTCTGGAATTACAGCCATATAGTTTCCTGTACTGAAAACAATTCTCACTGATTCAAAGGGAAGAGAGCACAAGACTTATTCCCACAAAATTTAAGTGCTGTATCTCCTGAGTAGACCTGAGGATAGCAGCACCCTCTTCTACACAGTTTTATGACCACTAAGTTCCCAAACTTTCCCTTTTCCCTAGCTCTTCTCTGTTCAAATGGTAATGTACTACTCATTATCTTGTCCTCCCTCATGCTGTCTTTGTATCAGTTCTGGGTTTGTTTCATTTTTCTGTTTGTTTTTTGTTGTTGTTGTTGGCGGGGAGATGGGGAGAGGGGATTATTTATTTGTTTGTGTGTTGATTAGTTTTTTCCTTTTGTGTTTTTGTTGCTGTGGTTTGAGCTTTGTTTTAGTTTGCATTTCTTTCTCTACTCCTGTTTAGCTGCTGTTACCACACTCGGTATCTGTGCACTTAGCTACTTTATTTTTTAACCCTGAAATACTATTTACCTTACAAACTTGGCGCAGGTTTCTCTGCAGTCAGACTTCAGTTGAGAATTTAGTATTCATATGGCAAAACACAGTTTCACTACCATTGAAATATCAACTCCTACTGCTTAAGAAAGGATTCTGAAAATTCATGGTAAGGCAAATGCTTTTTATTAGATACAATTTAATTTGATGAATGCACTATGGAAAGACTAAGCTAAACTAATCACACTGCATGCTAAACTTGGTAATGGTGTAATGGTAATGCTGTATAAAGTCCAGTAATGTAGGCTAATCCAAGGAAAACTGCAGCTACTACTAGTAAACAGTTTCTGTGTACCTCAGTTTGCCAAAAATTAGAACCTGACAAACTGGCATTACCTATCTTTTTTTTTCTTTTTCTTACCATTGGTGCTGGATATTAACTTAAAGTGCAAAATTTCTATTTGAGAATGCTTTCTTTCAGGGCTTTCTGCATACACACAAATCTTAGCCATCAGTGAGGAAAGTTCAGCTTCTAGAAATAAATTAGAGCAGGAAGCTGCAGATTTCTTCCCATGCCTTCTTCCTGCACATAGCACTGTGGATGCCTTCAACTGCTTTAATTATGATCCATCTACTGTATTTCACAATTCTTAATCTTGACATTCACCCATGATAACTTTAAACATTTGGAATAATATTAGAAACTATTTAATGAGTCATCATTACCTTCAGTCTTTCAAGAGAACACCATTTCTGCTGACAGAGCGTAACAAAATGCAAAATCCCCCTTTGAGAAGAGTAGCAACTAAGAGAAGTTCCAATATAACACATGACATTACGTGTAAGCCCTACTAGAAGTCAGACTCCCAGATTCTTTACACTCATATTTAAAACGCATACAGTTTACATATATACAGCCTGTATTCAAACAATTTAAAGTTTGAGCTGCAAATCACCATTTTGTGCCAATTTTTTAAATAGTGTTAAACTGCGGAGGCTAGATTCTCGTTCACCATCCTTCCACAAAATAATGAGGTGGTCAGCAGAGCATGTAGCCAATCCCAGTTCACCAAAGTACAGGAACATCTGCAATGAAACAACTATTATTACCATGATGCTTGCATGAGATGGTCAACTTGCTTAATTAGTGTATAGCTGGACTAAACAAACATATGTATCTGAAATGGCTCTGCTTATAAACAGAAATACAAAATTACATACTGTATGTTAGAGATGCCATAAAATTGCTACACAGAAACAAACTCTTTAGTCACTTCATACTGAAAGATCTCAGTCTAAAAAAAAGCAGTGAAGCCTTACAGATAGGTAAGTTAAAGGATGGAATTCTGAAGAAATTTGTTTCAAGTCAGCAGTAGAAGAGTGAATGACTTGCACGAACTCTGATCTGGTTTCTTGGGAACAGAAGTGTTCTGTTCACTGGGTACACTGTCCCCCCTCCCCCCTACAACACAGCAGAGTTAGCAGTAGGCCTGGAAAGATCAGAGGACAAACAGCTCTGACAGACACATGCCTAGTCACACAGAGGAAGTCAAACAAGCAAGAAACAATACTGGAGGGAACTACAGCACCAGAGGATGGATTTTGCAAGACCAATGGAACTGACAAATAATGAGTTAACCCCTGACTTCTAAGATCATCACAAGACCACCTAAAATTAACCCCTAACTGCAGTCCAACATGACAGCCAATAAAACCAGTGATGTCACTATGGCATACTCACAATGCCCTAATTCTTCATTTTGTTAAAGGGATCTGTCTAGGGGAAGCATTCAGGCCAAAGCCTACCTGCCCTGGGAATGGTCACTTAATAGCTACAGGGTTCCAGTAGACATAGTCTGCCAAGTCCTCATCTTGGCCATCACATTTCACCACTACACGACATTTTCTTCCTCAACAGCTCCAATCTTCCCAGAGTTTAAAAAATCCCCAAATTTTCCATATGTAGAACATTGCAGGAAATCATCCCCCATCATCTCCATTACTCCTTTGCTCTGCATCTCAGCCAAAACCCAATGTATGCCTCTCACCTTCTTTGTTTCTCTCGCTGAATTACACACTATGTCCTCTTGCTTAAAGAGCAACCTTCCAAGTGGTTAAGACCCCCCCTCCAACAGTTTTTCAAAAGAAAGATAGCAGAAAGGGAAAGAGAGCCTTGAAGAAATCCGTTTAGCACAAAGGTCCACCTTAGCTACTAAAGAAAAGCTTTCAGGTTTTAGCAGCAGCAGTCTGAAATCCAGTCTGCCTCATGAATGCCTGTGAGCAAAGCTACTCAGAACCACGCTATCCCTTCTGGCTGCTCTTCTCCCTGCTCCTGCCCAGAACATATGTAAAAGTCCACTGTAACGAAGTGCTTTGTTACTTCAATACCTTGTGACAGAAAAGTGTGGAGGGAAAATGCCATTTAAAATGAACACACGCTATTTTAGGCAGACAGAAGCATGGAACAATACCAGTAGCACTGCTTAAGTTAAAAGACCTCCTTAATGCTCACAACATAGAGGGCTAAGAAATAACTCTGTGTGTTTTGGTTTCAGTTTTTTTTGTAGGAGCCCTTCTTTAGATTGTGAACTTCAGATGAAATCTGGGTCATGAACACATTTCCAGCTGTATTGTCTGCAGTCTCTAAATTAAGCCAAATACTCTGTCAGATTATCTCTAGCATTTATGTGCAAACACAGTCCTCAGGCATCCACTGAGGATTGTCATTAGAATATTAAGTCAGTGTGTATACTGAGTGTTTTCACACTTGCACTGAAGACACCACAAAATGTGCTCCTAGCCTCCAGAGCAAGACAGTCAAAAGTTACAGCCCAAAAAACACTGTCAAATTTATGTTACTTACTAACATTCACTTTTTCTCATTCTTACTAAAGCTGACCTACCTGCACAGCTGATGAATGACCAATCAAATCACCAACCAGCTCCAAGAAATACACAGGTGTATTCTCCTGCACCTTCTTAGCAGCTTGGTTTGCCTGCTTGTTTGTCCTTCCAAATCCCCACATGTTGAAAAACCCTGAGAGGGGAAAAAAATTTCTTATTTTGACAAAAATCACAAATACAATTTATTTCTTCTAGCTAAAGAGAGAACTACAAAAGCCACATAAAATCTAAAAGCAGGACACTCTGTATGGCAAAGACAGAAGCACTGTACGTGCAGCTCTTTAGCATCTGGATTATTCATCTTGAGGGAAGAAGGAAACATAACTACTTGTCCCACTTAATGTAATTTAGAAAACATGCTGAATTACACACCTGGATGAGACAATATAGAGATTTAGGAACAAATACAAAGACTTCCTAAAAGAATGAACTGAACAGCAAAGGCAGATGCAGGACAAGTTATGCAGGTGTTTATCTTTGCTCTGCCCACCTAAATTGTTACTTGTGCAAAGAGCACAAAAATGAGGCACCAATCTCTCCTCTGTATGCTCTGCACTACAGCATCTAAGTGCTGGCTCATTGCCTCCTTCCTTCAGCAAAAACTACCAGCAAATGTGGAGTGTAAAGATAGTACTTCACATGTTCCATTTAGATTGCACAAAAGTACACAGCCACAGCCCCCAGAACTGGGTAATAGTATTGACACAAGTAAGGAGGTTGGGTTCTGTTGACAATGCAGTTCAGACTTTATTCCCAATCCTTCCCTCAGCCCTATCAGCACATAAAACTAGAATTGTGCTAAATCATGACCCTGGTTCGAGGCAGGTAACTGGTGAGATGAACAGCTTCTCAGGGGATCCCTAAAATAAAAAGAGTGTAAATCAACGGCAATATCTCCCTAAGGTTTTTTCCAAACATCTCAATTCATAGAAGTTATAAATTTATAATACAAAACCAAACACCACTTCTCACTATGTAGATCAGCCTGTCACCAGCAATGCTGAAGACGGAATATTCCATTTCTAAATCAAGCTAGGCAGCAAAAATACATTTTCAAAAGTTACCAACAAGAGATGAATAGCTAGGTAAACAAGATATACCAGGAAAATTATTCACATCGTGAATAAAAAAATTGCTACAGAAGAGCAACAGTGTTGCTGTTCCCAGTCCTTTATACGAACTATACTGTCCAGAGCACCTGTAGAAGATCCCAACTGCCAGCGTGCAGGGGAGCTTGGCCAAAGAGTAGCAAGTACTACAAAGGAACTGTCATTACTCAAGTATAAGCAGGAAATACACAGGAGATGGAAGCAGGGTCAGGCCAGTTGAAAATACAGAGAGGCTGTAAGAGTAAGTAAAAATGAGACAAGGAAGGCCAAGACCCATCTGGAATTAAAACTGGCCAAGGGTGTCAAAGACAACAAGACGGGCTTCTTCAAATACATCAAGAACAAAATGAAAACTAAGGATAATGTAGGCCTGTTCCTAAATGGAGGGAGGGACTCTGTAGACCAGAATGCAGAGAAGTCAGGTACTGTACTTCGCTTCAGTCTTCAGTGACAAGACCAGCCCTCAATATTCTCTGACCCAGGAGACTGGGGTAAAAGGAATGTTGGAAGAAGACTTTCCCTTGGTCAAGGAGGATTAGGTTAGAAGCCATCTAGGCAAATCTGACATTCCTAAGTCCATGGGCCCTGAGTGGACGCATCCACAAGTGCTCAGAGAGCTGGAGGACACCACTGCAAGGCTGCTCATGATCATCTTTAAAAGGTCATGAAGATCAGGAGAGGTGCTGAGGACTGGAAGAAAGCAAATGTCACCCTGGTCTTCAAAAGAGAAACTACTAGCCTGTCAGCCTCACCTCAATCCCTGGGAAAGTGATGGAGCACTTAATTCTGGAGACCATCTCTATCTACATGGATGACAAGATGGTGATCAGGAACAGACAGCACAGGTTCAATAAAGTTAAGCCATGTTTGACCGACCTATTCGCCTTCTATAATGAAAAAATTACGTGGATAGATGAGGGGAAAGTAGTGGATATTGTCTACTTGACTTCAGCACAGATTTCAACACTGTCTCCCAGAACATCCTCAAAGACAAACTCAGGGATGTGGGCTGGATGAGTAGACAGTGAGGTGGATCAAGAACTGGCTGAACAATGGATCCCAGTGGCTCAAAATCAGTGGCACAGCTGGAGCCCTGTCACTGGCAGAGTCCTCCAAGGTTTAATACGGGGCCCAGAACTGTTTAACTTGTTCATTCTTGACTTCTAAAGGTGGAATGTGTCTCCTCAGCAAATTCACTGAGAACACAAAGCTGGGAGGAATGGCCAATGCTCTGGAGTGCTGTGCAGCCCTTCAGAAAGACCTCGGCAGGTTGGAGAGATGGGCAGAGAAGAACCATCTGAAAGTCAACAAAGGCAAATGAAGGGTCCTGCATCTGGGGAGGAACAGCCTCAAGTACCTGAGGCTGACCTGCTGGGGACCAGCTCTGTGGAGAAGAACCTGGGGGTCCCTATGGAGAACCTGGTGGACAAGAAGCTGTCCATGAGCCAGCAGTGTGTCCTTGTGACCAAGAATGCCAATGGTATCCTGGGGAGCATTACAAGAAGCATTGCCAGCAGGTCATGGAAGGTGATCCTGACCCTGTACTCAGCCCTAGCAAGGTCTCCCCAAGAGTGCTGTGTCCAGTTCTGGACTCCTCAGGTCAAGCAAGCAGAAGGCTGCAAAAATAATGAGAGGACTGGAGCATCTAGATAGGCTGAGGACACTGAGCCTGATCAGCCTTGAGAGGGGACCCCATCAATGTCTATCAATGTCTGAAGAGAGGTATCAAGACAATGGACCAGGCTCTTCTCAGACGCGCTGAGTAGTAGGACGAGAGGCAATGGGCAGACACTGA
Organism: Camarhynchus parvulus; assembly: GCF_901933205.1. NCBI lineage: Eukaryota > Metazoa > Chordata > Aves > Passeriformes > Thraupidae > Camarhynchus > Camarhynchus parvulus. The sequence continues at coordinate 46,811,892 of NC_044601.1, forward strand.
TGCACAGGAAGTTCCACCCAAATAAGAGGAAGAACTCCTTTACTGTGTTGGTGACTGAACACTGGAACAGGCTGCCCAGAGGTTGTGGAGTCTCCCTCAATGGGAATACTCTAAAACCATCTGGACACAATCCTGTGCCATGTACTCCAGGATCACCCTGTTTGAGTAGGGACTCACTGTAGAACCTTTCAACCTTATCCATTCTGTGATTCTGTGAATGTCTTTACTTGGAGAAAATGCTCCCTGTAACACAATCAACTAGCTCTGAGGACTTCTGCAAGTTTTGCAAGTTTTCATCACAAAGTCCTTACTCTTGTACGGTATAGAATTCAATACTGTTTGGTACAAGGACGCAAGGATCAAGGTTTGTCAGGTCTTTTTTTTTTTAACTGGCTCATAAAACTGTGAACTGTAAGTAAGCTTTATGGCACAGAATTGCTTCAGCTGGACCTTCTATCATCCCATATCAGATCTTGGAGTACTTGAACACCCACACTCTCTTCAGTTTCCCTCCCACACCTGTAATCAGTTGGTTAAACACAAGACATTATCTCTCTTTACAAAGCCTGAAAGCCTCTCTTGCTATATGGTGAATACTGGGTTTTTAAATGTTCACTTCACTCCCCGCTACTAGCAAACCTGTCGGAACTGGTTCAGCTGGCAGCTGCTGCTTTTCTCTGAGTTCCCAAATGCGCACACTGCCATCTTCTGAACAGGAGATCAGCTGTCTGTAAAAACAGTTGATAAGCAACACTAGCACAGATACTTACCTGTGCAAATCACCTTGTGATGCTTCTATGAAAGAGACAGTAAGTGCCTCAGGTTCTATACAAGTTTACTAGAACTCTTAAATGTAGCAGGGTATACAGATGTTCCACAGAAAATAAAATTCGCTAGTAGCAGAACAAAGTATAACAGATATTTAGAACAGAATAAGTGGAAAAAATAAACCTTCTCAACTCCACATTAAAAGCATACCACTATGTAAACCAAAACACAACCAGTCTAGACTCTGCAAACACAGTTCCTCTAACTGGTTTCTGTAAGTTTCCTTTCATTAAGCAAAACCCTATTTTTCTTACAGAAAAATAATGAAAGGAAAGGTACTCTGTTTCATTATACATTTAGAACAGCTTAGCATACATGCATTTACAAGACCAAGGCCTCAAGTTTTTATCTTCTGGCAGATTTTGCCCCATTGAACAAGAACATAACGGGATCTAATACTATTATCTGTAGTGTATTACAGCATATACATATATATGCAGCAACTTGTCCAAGTTGGCTGTCAAAAGTTCCAGCTAGAAACTCTGCGCTAAGAAAGAAAAACTGCAAGTTATTAATTCTTGTTAAAACATTTCAAATGTTATAAAATATTTAAAGAAAAATATATTCAGAATATGCTATATGCCTTTGCTTTCTATTAGTAAAATGCCATTAAGCTATATTTTCACAATACAAACAAAAGTGCTTCATCAAATCTGATTTTGAAAATAGCTGAGATATTTCCAGCCTGTGTACCAATCATACTGGAATATAGGTTTTCCCACTGAATTATAATGACAAATTTTCCAAAATCAGATCAACAAGCTCTACCTAATAAAAGCAGCTCAAACTGAAAATCAAGTCCCTGCCCTAGAAATCCAATGTAGCTTTGCAGTCTGTCTCTACTCACCCTCCCAGGTTTTGCTTTTCTTTATTGCATTAACAAGATGTACTATGTTTTTTATACCTGTTTGGAAGCTTCTCAATGTGCAGCACAGAGGAGTCATGAGCAGTTCTCTGGCAGGCAATCACACGCTTCATTTGAAGATTATATACGTATATGCCTTTCCCAACAGCAGCAAACACACACTGGAAAGAAAATTCAATAGAACAACTTACAGAAACAGATATCGAAGGATCACCTTGCATATAATGGATTTCCAATGATACTATGACCTACCTTGTTTCTATCCTCATGTTATTGCTTTATCCCAAACATATGAAATTAGCAAGTTATAAAAAGAGATGGATGTGACGGTGGTCACAGGGGTTCTTGGATGAGGGAAGAGACAAGCATCTGACTCCATGTTTCAGAAGGCTTGATTTATTATTTTATAATATATATTACATTAAAACTATACTAAAGAATAGAAGAAAAGGTTTCATCAGAATGCTAGCTAAGCTAAGAATAGAATCAGAAAGAATGACAACAAAGCTTCTGTCTCGGACAGAGAGTCCAAGCCAGCTGACTGTGATTGGCCATTAATTACAAACAAACCAACATGAGCCAATCATAAATCCACCTGTTGCATTCCACAGCAGCAGATAACCATTGTTTACATTTTGTTCCTGAGGCCTCTCAGCTTCTCAGGAGGAAAAATCCTAAGGAAAGGATTTTTCATGAAAAGATGTCTGTGACAGATGGATTTTTTTAAAGCAAATGTGGGATATAATCCTATATTCTAAGCAGTAATTTTATGTCTGTATTTTTATCCTCTTCCTCAGAGTCTAAGCAGAAACTAACAATACGAACCAATCAATACACTTCTGTAATTAAATGCTCATGTTCTTAGAGTAGAATAATGTCCCATGTTTTGAAAAGCCCTTGTTTTATCAAGAAAAACTACTATCATCCTTAACTGAAGACAGAGATGGATAAAGAGACCTTGCTCAACCATTTGAACTCTACTGAATTCAGAAAAGAACTCTCTCATAGCGAAGTATTACACAATACTGCATTTTTCAATGCTCTTCTTCAAAAGATTGCAGGCATTCCATCTCATAACCATCATGACCCTAAGACACCAGAAACAGTTTACAGATCTTTGGACCTGGACCGCTTCATGTCTTTTGATGAACTTAAAGATGACAAGTGTACAATCTTGTATATGTACACAATTAGTATTCAGTACCAGAAGAGTGCAAAAGGTTTCCATTCAGTACATATTTGCAGTTTTGAACATGCCTTGTTTAGATGACAGTGTTCAGGAGCATTTCCCTGAACAACCAGCTTCCATTTACACAACCCAAACATTAATATCTGATATACAATTCACACTACACGTCTGTCAACATTTTGTACAACTTGTAGCCTCGGGTCTTTTGACTAAAATTTCCTATATATATTCCTCAATGTTTTGACATTGTTCAAAACTCCTTGTTCAGGTTTTTATTCTTTTTTTTTCCCTTATGTGTATCTGTTGTGGGACCACTGAAGCTGAACAGATTTCCGATATCACCAATACGAAATCAAGACAAAAAACAAACCAGTAAGCCCATTATTTTAGTTTTGCATAAGGTTCAAATTCAATGGCTTTCCACGTAACTCTTCCAACTTGAGCCATACAATCCTACAGCTTTGCAAAAGATGCTCTTCATGGAGCACTCTTCTTTTTTCACAAGCCCTGGCAAAATCCTGGTCATCTCAAAATCCAAGAAAATAAAACATGCGAAGCATAAATTGTACAGTTCTATTAATAGGCAAACTAAACACATATACCAGGACAGCAGATGTACTCCTTAGCACTGTTTCCTAGTTTTGAAAACTTTTACCATCCCATTTGTTTCTGAATCATGTTTTGCCTACAAGCCCAGTGTCAAACTAGACAAGTGTATCTTCTCCAACTACCTAACTACCAAGTCTGGAAAACAGAGAAAACGTATATTTTACACTATTTTTTAACATGAAAAGCAGTGATCTGCTTTGAGATAGCACATAACAAAATAATATCTTAGACAAATACATTTCTGCACCACACTTTAAGCTCCCTGAGGAGCTTTAAAATACAGACAGCACTACCTTAAAAGCACCTTCTATTTTGGTATGTAATACTACAACCACTTTTGCTTCCCATCATTCAAAACTCTCACAATTTAAAAAAAAAAAATCACACCTATTTATTTAGTTCAGTCTCATGAATGGAAGACAGCAGCCCCAGATTCCACACTGAATGTTTTGAAAACTTCTGTCCTTCCTCAAATTCTTTCCTACCCCCTTAAAACATCATATGTAGCTTTCAAGCATGGAATCAAAGTGTTCTGAAGCTAAATTACAGAACTTATCCTAAATAAAATTCATTTTTGGCTCACTGTAGAAATAAGCATTGACAACAAAACCACTGTTTATCCCACCTCTAAGGGCAGCCACATCTTTTTTTAGCCCCCCAACTTCCCACTGTATTTCTCGCTCCAGTGTTTCAGGAAAGTTCTATTCAGAAAGAGGCAAATGCATCAGGCGACTGTTTGGTCCTTATCCTATATTCAGGCTTTTCCACAGCTTTTATGTTTTTACAGCTTATATATCTGAATCAATTTCCAAGAATCTCTTTCTTAATCATTCTCAGTAACAGACCTACATGTCTCAAACAAAATCCCACTGTACCTCAACAATGAAAGATCTTTTATTTTGCCACATTAAATTTTGTGAAATGTTGGTAACATTTCACAAAATTAAATATCAACCTGAGTATTTTTAGTGTTTACTATATGATAACTGAGTTCTAACTGAGTATTCTGACCAAGAATTTATTTCTAAAGCATGACTATAGTAGACAGGATCTCGGAAACATTTGAGTAACAATTCTGTATAGTCCCACAGAAAGAGCAATACTGATTTACTAATTAAGCATAGGCATATGCCTACTCTTAAATAGTACCCCATAGTATTCTCACAGTAACCTCAGCTGTAACTGCTCAAACAGGTGCATTACTGGGTAAACTGTATTTCCAGAAGCTGGAGTACAAAAGATAATGCCATCAAAACACACACCCATTTTTACTTTTCTCTAGTGGTATTTTAAACAAGTAATAAATCTTTATTAGTCAAAAAGAAATGCTGTTGTGACAGTCCATTATGTTAATTTCCATACCATCAACATAATAAACCCTTCATATAGGTAAACAGCAGATATTTTATATAAAAATCATTGACCATATAAAATAGCTGTGCACATTTAAAAGAAGCCTCTCATATTACAACAAGGAAACTGAAAATATTAACCATTCAGTCTTCTGTGGTAAGATCATCCTAGCTTACTTAAAGCAATTTACTCTGAAGCTTTTTACCTCCTCATCAGATGTTAAGTGTTGAACTGAAGTTTCATGTGGGCTTTGGGATAGCTTTATTTCTGGTTGTACATCTTGATGAACAGAGGAGTCCCAGAAGTTGCACTCAGATGCCTGCTTTGTCCAGTCAAGCGCATCCCAAACTATTAACTCACCTATATGAGAACCTGTCACAAAAGTCAAATCTGAAGGGGAGAAAACCACAAATAGAAATCACATTATATTAGAAAAAAAAAATTCCCACAAAGCTACAACTCTAGAAAAACAGCCCATTTATGTATAAAGCTATGTAGAATGTGCAGTGCATAACTGACTGGACAAAAACCTCTCTCTTTGAGTAAATACTCATCTGATTACCTAACATAGCTCAGACAAGTGCTCATGTAAAATTAGTATTAGGATGAAGAACATTCACTGGCCATAGTGCACAGCACAGAGTTGCAAAGGCAAGGAACGCCACCTGTGTACAAATATTTGAACTTCATTTCTACAGACAAAGCCCTTCTATTCCTTGGGGAAGCATCCCCCAATATCCTCCAGGCACAACAAAGTACATTTTTGCTCTAAATAGAAATACTGATCACAAATTAAATGAATGAGTTAATGGCAATACTGAAGTAGCTGCTCATGACTTTGTTTATCACACGTGGAAAGGAACTTCTACAACAGTATTTAATGCAGGTAGCATCTTGTCTTTTTAAGCCAAACACTGCATGCCTTTCATAATCCAAACAGTTAAGCTCAGAAACATGTACCATAGAGTCCAAGTTTTCTTTTTTCCAGCCTGTTGTTACCTCTGTAACACAGCCTCTTTGTGCCAACCAGGGAGACACAGATACAGCCAAGGATAAATACTCTATCCCACCAGTAATACCTTTGCCTGGCTGTGGGGTTGCTCCATAACAAAAAGCCAAAAAAAAAAAAAAAAAAAGGAAGAAGAGTAGAAAGGGCTGATGCTTGCAGCAGAGCAGACAGAATTTCAGGTATTAGTTCAGTATTACCCTAACAAGCAGCATGGATCGTATCAGCTTCCAGACCCTCTCTATAGAGGCTCTACATGCAGGCTCACATCTGCATACTCAGAATCTCCAGTTACCTTAGGACTACAGCTGCAAGGGACGCGGCATTGCATATCCCATTTTAAGAATAAGAAGGAACAAGACAAAAAAAGTAGCATTTTTAACTTTCACAATAGAAAGACCAAGAGTTCCATTTCCATCAATGACATTGACTCTTCTACATTACAACTCGCTTGGTTTCATTTCATTGTTATCCATAAACAAAGAAATTGTTTTTTGTCACATCACTACCTTTGCAGCTACACAAAAAGGTACATCCACTAGTTACTAAGTTTCACTCCAGTTAAAACTTTGGTTCAAATAAAAACTCCATGGGTGAAATATCCCACTGGTAACTAACAAAACCAGTAATATTATAAAATTATTCTTACCATTAACACTGACTAATGATGAAATGTTATCCTGATGGTCAACAAGGCGCTTTACTTCAAGGATATTCCAACCTTCAGACCCCTTGTTAGAAGCACTCAGCCTAAAAATTACTTCAAAGATAGAAAAATTGTCTAAATAAGCTTTTTCATTTGGAATAAGTTGGAGCTATGTCTAAATAAAACAACTTTTTCAGAGACACAAATTAAACATTGTGAGACCATATAAGAGCCACTTACAATCAAGAAACAGGAAGCACTTACTTCAGTGTTACCATTAAGGCCTCAGCAAATATAGGAAAACACACTTCAGCCTAGTAACTCTGAAATTCAGAGAACGGGTCAACACCAGAAGTTAAAACTATCAGACACCTTTATGGATAAGTTACTAAAAGTGAAATATGTTTTCCTGAGGACTCATCTATGTGAAACATTAATATTCAAAACCAATGAATATTAATATCCTCTAGTAAAGCAACCAATATTGTCAGAAATTAAGACTATTTTAATCAGTCTTGGAATTTCTTTTCTATCTCAAGGGTACTATAAAAGCTACTCATTATAGCCTTGGATAGTTAGAGATCATCAATACCTCATACTTCAGATCCCAGGATAAGGAAGCTCTAGAGAATCTGAGTATCTGACAACTCAGGTAAGCAATTCCAGACCTTCTCCAGAAGAACAAATGTCAAATGCCATAATCAGATCTGGACAGGTGGCACTAACACTGAGGGAGCTGACAGAAGAGCTCACCAAGCCAATCTCTGTCATTTATCAGTCCTCATATACCAGGATGGTCCCAGTCAAATAGAGGTTGGCTAATGTGATGCCCACCTACTCGACTGGTTGTAGGAAGACTGAGGGAACCACAGGCCTGTCAGCCTAACACCAGTGCCAGCTAAAGTGATGAAACAAATTATCTTGAGTGTAATCACACAGCACATACAGGACAACCAGGAAATCAGGCCCAGACAGCATGGGTTTAAGAAAGGCAGGTCCTGCTTGACCAATGTGAGCCAGTGGGTGCCAAGGTGGCCAAGAAGGCCAGTGGCATCCTGGCCTGCATCAGCAACAGTGTGGCCAGCAGGACCAGGGCAGCAACTGTCCCCTTGTACTCCACACTGGTGAGGCCACAACAGCCACTTGAGGCGACACCTCAAGATCTGTGTTTAGTTCTGGGTCCCTCGCGACAAGAAAGATATTGAATGGCACTGGAGTGTGTCCAAAGAACACCAACAGAGTTGGTGAAGGGTCTGGAGTACAAGTCTTATGAGAAGAGAGCTTGGGTTGTTTAGCATGGAGTAAAAGGAGACCTTATCACTTCCTACAACTGCCTGAGAGGAGGTCGTGGCAAAGTGGGCACTGGCCTCTTCTCACAGGCCACAAGTCACAGGAGAAAAGGAAGTGGCCTCAAGCTGTTCAAGGGGAGGTTCAGGTTGGACATCAGGAAGAATCTCTTCACTGACAGGGTAATTAGACATTGGAATGGGTTGGCCAGGAATGTGGAGCAGTCAGCACCCCTGCAGGTGTCCAAGAAATAACTGGATATGGTACTTAGTTCCATGGTAGTTGACACAGTGGTGACTGGTCAAACCTTAGACTCAATGATCTTGGAGGTCTTTCCCAATCTTAGTCATTCTATAATTCTAAATACAGAAACATTTTGTTTTGTATGTCATGCATATTTCCAAAAATTCTTGAGTAAGATTAGTATATTTCCCTCTTTGTCAATGGTCAAAGAAAAAACATTGCTGACTACACCCTAATACCATTTACTTTTCCTATACAATTTCAGCAGAGTGCTCTTCAAACATATCTCTGATAAGCAGCTCTTACGGAGGAGAATGAACACTGGAAAATGCAAGATACTCACTTAGCTCTTTGCCAACTGCTGCTGCAACACAATTTTTGGGCAATTCAACCAAAGCACTGATGCCTTTGAAAAAAGGAGGAAAAGGATATTGATTGATCACAAGAAAACACAACAAACTGCTCATTCTTTATTAATAAAATTCTTAACAATCTACCTTCCACTTATCAAAACGAAAGTCTATTGACTTAAGTTAAATGGCATCAGAAATGAACAGTTTATCTCAAACAGAGGTAAGGTCAGGAGTTTTGGTCTGAATCAAGCAGAATTCTGAACATCCAGCTTGTGGTGAAGCTGAAATTAAATGATCTTTTTATTTTAAATACAATTAAGATATTTATGTTCTAATGCTGGACTGTATTAAAAACACCATGACAATTATTGCAGCTCTAAACACAGGCAGTACCAAAATCAGATACTGATACTACCTCAAGTATGCACAATTCTAAAATAATATGCAGAGCAAGACAAAGAAGAATAAAGCATATGATAAAATGCCCAGCATCCTATCATCTGTTTTCATCCTGCACAAAATTTCCCCATCCTCCGCCAAAGCACCATTAGAGGAAAATTCCCCAAGGAATAAGCAACCTCTTTCCCCACAAAGGAAGTCAGAGATTAGGACAGAACAGAGGGCCCATGCCACACATTCCGTTGACTCCTTGCACCAAAGTTTCAATAGCACTCCACACTAAACACTACAGTCCAACTGGTATTTAGCATGATATTTCATGTTGAGCCAAAAGAAGTATTAATACCCTCAAGGCTTTAGGAGACTTTGCCTACCACTACTTTATTCTATGACAAAAATAAGGCAAATATCAGTTCCACCTTTGAATATGATTCACAGCTTTGTAAACATCTTGGTAAAGTACAGCAATAACATGAACAATTTTCTTCACAGGGACAGATAATATAGAAGTTTATCAACAGAAAAGCATGATTGACAGTGAGTTCTGATTATTATATTCCTATCGAAACATGCATTTTCTACATCAAAAGTACTGATTCTTAACAATAAAAAAGTAATCTTTACTGCTCTGCTATTACAAATCTTCACTCTAGAAATATAATAAAACTCCCACTTAATCAGACAAAAAGTCAGTCAAAGGATCTGGTACATGTTACAGCAAACACATAAATCAGCATCTGAGCTCTAGCCCTGTAGTCCAAGATAATGTACAGTACTAGTTACTGAGATCTGAGATATTCTAAAATTCATACAGTACAAAACATTAAAAGTGGTCTTAGTTCAGAAACTATTACATTTGACATTTAAAAAAATAAAGAGTGGCTCTAATACATAATGTTATCATTAGAATTAAAATGAATGGGCCAAGTTGGTTTTGCATCATTATACAGATCAATTTTACTTGCACTTTAACAGCTATAATGAGTCATTTCCATTTTTACCTGCATCAGTAAGATGACTGGTCTTACACAAGAGATCTAATTTTTGGTTCCAAACACATAGATCACTCCCTCCAGACAACCATACATTCAGTCTTTGAAGAACTGTCAAACACTGCAGAACAAAAACCAGATATATGTCTCCTGCAAAAGTTCTTCGGGGAATTTTTCAGTGAAATGATCATGAGCTTTACTTAGATAAATCTGTAAGTACTATGAAATACAGTATCAAGGTCTCTGAGAAATACGTATTTAATTACACACTAATATGTTAAATTTTTCATCAACAGTGCAAAAACTTTAAATGTTGTAGGTTGCCTTTTCCAACACAGTAATAAAACCAAGTCACACCACTACCTTTGATTTACCTCCTCTCAAAAAGAAAACTGAGGTATTAAGAGATCCAAAACCAAATTAAGAATTATGCCCACTTCTCAGCCATTATGTACCTATTCTCAAATAAAGCAATGCCATTCATTCTAACACACCTGCCCACATGACCCATGATCCAGACATAATAGCTTAATGTATAAACAAAACAACAGACATTAATAGGGATTCATTCTTCAGTACCTTTACAGTAGAATGGAAACATGACACTTTTTGAACCTGTCTGCCACTAGTGCAGTCCCAAACCTGTCTTTATTCATTAAGGAAACAGAAAGGTTTCTATGTATCATAAATGTAAATGCTGTTTTGGTAACTAAATGACAGATTAGGAGAGAGGTATGCAGAGACTCAGTCTGCCAAACCCTGACAGTCTTCTCAATATTTGGCCTAAATGATACATTCATGAAGGCCAAATATTTGTATTCATTATGGATTCATTTTTTTGTGGCAAGGGATGTATCTACATGTAAACAATAACTAGTAAAACCCTGTGTAATCCAATTACACCTAGTGGGTATGGGTAGCCTTAAAGTTTCGAGGTGGGCTGTAACCTGTGTCAGTGCTATCTTTAGAAGTAAAAGCCACAAAAAATCCAGAGAATTTTAAATTCTCTCCAGATCAAAGGATACAATAACTGTTCTATCAGCTGATGCTGTTATAATCAAATTAGTTTTTTCTTCAGCAACATCTGAGGAAGAAAACGGTGCTATAGCTGTAATTTTGTGTGTGTGCCCATGAAGTTCATGAAGTTTTTCTCCACTCTGAAAAATAAAAACATGGAAAACTAAGGTTAAAATAGCAACATGCCTACAGTAGCAGAAAATATAGGTATTAAATGACTTTTTAAAGCAAGAATTACTATGAGTCTAAAATCTCCCTTCCTAAAGAAATTTAAAGATTTTCTACTTACTACCTTCAGTACTGTTCAAGACCTTAAATGAAATAACATAGTATGAGTAAGTTTAAAGAAGTAGTACATAATGGAAATTATTCTCTGAGTAAAAAAGCTCTAAAAGCCCTTAGGAACACAATTCTGTATTAAACTCATTTAATTTTAAGGCAAATATTGGTTAATCATCCCTCTTAATAAATCCTACACCAATGAGATTTGTTGACAAACCCTTACTTGAAAATGTATTTTTTTTAATTTTAACTATTGGAAAAACCTGACCTATATTTATGGCCAACCTCCTGCCAGATTTATTTACTATGCACATTGTCTATAGATTCAAGTGGGTGCTTTAGACAACTACAGCTACTTCTACTAACATTTTAGTTAAATGGAAATACTCTACAAACAAGCATGCAGAAACAAATTGGCATTTCAAGCATACAGCTAAAATACAGGGTAATTTTAACCGCAAACTTCTTGACAGATGTGGATTAATGTTTTAAATTAAAAGTGCAAAGATTTGCTTTAACAAACACAATAGAAGTCCTACAGAAATAGAAAATGGAACTCAGTTCATAAAGCTGGATATCCAAATGAGTTTTATGTTTACAAGCTGCTCAGAATACTGGGCATATATATTCACACACATGGGTTTTAATATTAAAATCCCTTCACTTTTACAAATTATAGAATTATAAAAGGCTTTCAAAACCAGCAAAGCACTAGCGGAAACTGCTCAAAAGAAAAGTTTCAAGTCTCTCCTTCTGACCATTATAAATATCACAGAAATTTTTCAGAAGATTTAAAAGAAAATTTAAAGTCTGCAATTTTTTCTTCCTCAATTGAATGACTGATAACACTGCAGACACTTCATACTTCTTACCAAACAATGTAACTCATATACTAGACTTCCTTAACCTATGTCTAATGCTCATCGGTTCTCTACAGTGTTGTCAATGATACGAAGAAACAGAGCAGTAGAGCAAAACAGCAGGTGTCACACTTAGCACTATTTGTATGATAAAACTAATGTCTTATTAAGGTTTTCAAAAGTTGTAAGAAGATTTTTATCACAGCAAGCAATTAAGGGCATGTTCATGCATGGCATGAAATATTTAATTCCTACTGACTTTGGTATCTTTTAAATACAATTTTGTGATAGCTCTCCATTAATCAGTCATACTAAAGAGGAATTACTAATAGAGTGACTGAAATGTATATAAATCTTAAATGTATATAAAAATCCTGGCAAGTTTGGGATCTTGCTACATATTTGTTGAGTTACTATCAGCATTTCAGCATTTACAGCAAACATAGAACATACTTTCAAAGAGTAACTAAAGTCACAACTTCACACTTCTACTTCTAAACAGAAAAACATTTTCAAACAGTAGCTCTGCAGCAACTCTTATTTATTCCGCCTTTTTGGCTCCTAGACATTTCCACCTCTCCTCTACAACTTCTACCCTGTGCAGAGCACACAAACCCCCCCTAAAATAGACCGCTAACCTGAGCATTCCACAGAAATATGATTCCATCATCTCCTGCAGATGCAAACCTGGAAAAAAACCAAACCAAACAAAGAACCATAACAAACTGAAAACTTCACTATAGCATAATGTAATGGAAAAGCAGTAAATATTTAAAGAAGTAAAAATGTTTACAAGATATATCAGATTCAGTCTTTAAAGAATAAACATGCATTTTAAATCCTAATTACAGTTTCAAACTGAAATAGTATATATATATAAACATGCATTTGTAAATCCTAATTACAGTTCCTAAACTGAAATAGTGTATTTAAATAGGTGATTATCAACATATACCTAATATAAGAACAAGACTTAAGAATTCTAATAGTGTTATAAAATGTCTTCATGGGTCACCTCAGTCTTTTCCAGCCATGATAGCCATCATCTATAACCCTGTCTGTTTCCTGAAGGAGCAAAGAATGGTCAAATGATCAAAAAAAATCTATTCTTAAAATGTGTTATGAACTCTGTTTAATTTAATGTGTCAAAGGCTAGAGTATTACTTGCAATTTTATCTCAGCCCAGTTTTTGGAAGACTCTTGCTGAGGCTTAGCCTTCTTTAGTGATCTTCCAATCAATATGAGCCTTACTTCATGTTTAAAAAGTACAAGAGCAAAGAAGAGAAAACCCCAAAAAACCAACCAGCTTTCTGTTACATTCATAGAGGATTTATTTAGTATCTTCAAAAACCAATATGAGAAAATTTTCCACTCACTGGTTTTAGCTGAGCCACTGAGAAAACAAGAAAATCCTTCTGTAAAATTCTCACTAAGATGATATTATCTAAAGACCTGAAGCGTGAAACTTGGCTTACAATAGTTGACAAAAAGCACACAATGGAATAGCTGCAGAAACTAAACAAAAACATTTCAGAAGCTTGAGTAACAATACTAGTCTTACAGAAAAGAATCAAGTGAAAAATATTATCATGTGTTTAACAATATAGAAAATGCCATATTCTTGATAAATAAAATTTAGAATTACTGCCAGTAACAACTGAAATAACTCTATTAAATTCCTCAAACTCTCAGAATACTAACCAGCTATACATGTCCTCATTATCCATATACTATTTCACAACCTATCTTAAACATCACCACTAAGGCTTTAGTTTTACAATGATTATCATTATTTTAGCTTTAGTAATTTACCTGCCACCAAATAACAAAGCCCAAAATGGTAAAAGACTTCTTTTTATAAGACTGCATGTGCAAGCTAAGAATACTGTGGTGTTTCTACAAAGATGAATTACACATATTCAGCTTACATTTGAGAAAAACATACTTTGATAAAGGGTTATTTTACTAAGTTGTCTGGGGAAAAAAAAGACTGAAGAAACCATACAAGATTCTTCCATTTTAGTACGAATCTTCTGGTGGACTACTACTCAGAAAAATAAATGTTATAAAAATGCATGTAACTTTCCTGACATACATATATATATATATATATATATAACATTTAAAACAAAAACTGACAAGCTAAAAATCCTCCATGGAGACTTCTGTGAAATTTTACTTATGTATATATATATAGATGTATATAATATTAGAAAATAAGATTCTGTGGGCATTTCTGAACTGGAAGAGACCACTAGCAAGGTCTCTTCCAAACAATGTGCATGGGGAGGAAGAGAATCTTCAGAATCTTCCATCATGAAACACCTATAGAATATAAAACAAACTCTAGGCCATGTTAACTTCATGCCGTGTATTGATGACTATATTAGAATTTCTCTTCTGTATCTAATCGGTAAAAGATATCAATTACTACATCTCCTTAACAGGGCTAATCTTGCCTATTACTTATGTTCTTAGTCACTAACATTTTCTATTTAATTCTCCACATCAGTCAAGAGTCACTACATTTTATGATTGAATAAAGACTCTACAATCTTACTTTTAAAGCAGAAAATTATTCCTTCTCTCATCGAATTGTGTTAAAGAACATGCAAGGTAAATTTAGAGAAAACTAGAATAGAAACTAGGTTGTAATGTACAACTATCATAATTTATTCTCTCAGTCACACTTCCTAAGTGACAAAAGTAAATAAAATTATTTCATCTTCTTAACCAGTTTTCCAGTTTTTAGATAACTCTGTCCTCAGAAGATACATAACTCAGTCTTCAGAAGTTACAGACAGAGATTATTAGGAAATATACAGAAAGGTGCATATAGCTGAAACCTGAAGGAGAGAAACAAAGGAACTATCAGTTTCAAAGAAGTATTGCAAGTTGAACCAGATCAAACTGGAAGAGACATGTAGGGCAGAGGTCAGGCATACAGTGACTTTTGCTAAGCACTCATTCTGAATAAAGTAGCTAAAACTTTAAATCTTGCAAAGCTAAAAAAATTGCATTAACCAAAACTCAAGTGAATTTAGCACTATAGCATCAAAAGAAGTGCAACAAAAGATCAGAAAGAAAGGAAAAGCAACACTCCTTGTTGAAGATGTCATGTCCAATTCTACAGCACATCTGTAGGAGTCTATTACACTCTTTCGTAGAACCAGAAGGTAAAACAACAGCTATCCTCAATTCAGAAACACAGGACACATGCATCCTGTCAGAAAAGCAGCAGACTGCATATTGTCCTGTAAGAATCTATGCATGTATAGAAGGCAGCACTCAGACCAGGAACAGACTGAAAAAGAACAGATGGATTAGCTAAAGGCAATTCTTATAACAAATGAATCTGTACTGAGAAACATAACATAATGACCATTATTTTCTCATTAAAGTATGACTTAAAAGAAAAGACAAAAGATACAGTAACATAGCAAGAAAAGGGAGTATTCATCCCTTGACTTAACACCAGTTTTTCCAGCTCTCACCCCCAAAAGTAAAAACACAGGATTAAAATGGTACTACATTTTTACAAACATATTGCCAAGGACACTGTAAAACAATTTGAAATGGTATTTCATACCTGCAATCATCTATTTGCACTAGAAATCGTACTATGTCTTGATGGCCTTTCAACACAAGGAGTTCCGTGTAAGGATTCTGTATTTGTTCTTCACCAATTGTCTGTACAGAGGATTTCTAAAATTCATAAAAAAGGAAGTAAATTTATTTTGTACTTACATAATTATTTTCATGAGGTCTTTGTAATGTCTAACAGTCTACATACAGACCCATGTGTAAAGTTTCTGAAATACCATTTTGCCTTAATGAAAATTATAATAAAATATAATTTCCTGTTATTTCATATAAATAATAGCTTTCTATAGAATGTATTTTAAATTACGATATAGCATTTTCTTTTCAACAAAAACATTTTGTACCGATTTAATCGCTGATACAGTGAGATGAAACCCAGCTCAGTTATAAGCTGTCATGTGAAGCCAGCTTCATGACTCAATTCACCATACATTCAGTTTTTCATTAAATTACACCTTTTACAAGATGGCTGTGAACCTCTCATATCTTTCATCTACTGTTCAATGTTAAAATCCTATGTAAATACAACATATTTAAAACAAACAAGAACAAACGCTGTTCTGTTGCATAATATGTAAATCACCCACTGGTAGCCTATTCACAAAATACCACAGCAAACTGCTTAAAAATATAGAGAATGATTAATCATTTTATAGAACAGCATCTGCAATTACCCCCAACTAGACTATTAATTAGAAGAACAATCAATCACTTGGAGCAATCTGATCACTAGGCAGGGTCAGTAAAATACTGCATAGAACTGCATTTTCAAGGCAGAATAGTTCTGCCAATCTCAATCACCATTTTATTTCAAGACAACGTTTTTGTAATTAAGATCTTAAACATTCTGAAACAACTTGTCAGACCTTTTTTAACCATCTAAATAGTGACAGCACTCTCTCCCTTCTGGATTTACTTTACACAACAGTCAACATCATACTATTTCCAAGACTGTCCTTTCTTTGAGAACTTCAACAGAATGTACATTGTAAAAACAGCAACTACAGAACACTGCAACATGGATGGATTGCAACATCCATCACATGACAAGGTAACACCACATGAAAGACAAACGTGTCATCCTCAGAAACTTGAACTTTTTCTTGCAGGATTAATAAATTATTTTCTGTTACTTTGACATTGGTACTATGATATTATTCTTTGAGAACTAAGAACAACATAGTTAATAAATATGGGTGGAAAGAAACCTGTTGTTATTTTAAAAATGAAGAGTTCTTAATTTTTAAATGAAGCTGTTGTGATTTTATATTGCTTTTGTCCTACCTGATGCAATTCACAAAGCAACTGTTCCTCATTTTGTGCAATCACATGAGAACGGCAGTTCCCCTTTAAAATAATGCAAGTAGAATCTGCATGGCTGTAATAATAAATTAAATAACTTGGATTTCATCCATTATAAGCTAATCAAAACATTCATTTTAAAAAATTAGAGTTCTAAAAGTCCTAAGGAAATCTCAGTATATCAATACTACAGTCAGAAAACATACACTCAGAAAACAATTTTAACACCATTCTGAAAAACTCAGAATTTGTATCATTAGCAGCCCAATTGTACAGTCTGATGTTGCTTCCTATTCAATACAAGATGGTGTTATTTCTTTTGAACAACATGTCTGATCTTAATTCTAACAATGCCTGTGAATACTGAAAGACACAGGGCTGATAAGGTACTTATATATGAGAACAAAATAACATCTTTTTCCCCAGAAATGTCATACAACAAGTTATGCTCTCTTGAGATCTTCATTAATATTTACCCAAGTGTTGGGTTACGTGAGTGTTCTTCCTCTGAAGAAATCTATTTTTTTATACAAAAAAAACTGCTAACTGGACTCTCCTGTACCAACACCAAGTTTCTGGAGGTAAAAGCTGCATACTGATGTTAATGGAATCTACTCCCAACATGCATACTTTTATGCATGACCTGCAAGCAACAATATAGTAATCAGGAAAAAAAAATTCATCTCAACCTCAAAACTTCCCAAGATGTGAAGCATTTAAAAAGTGGGATTTTCAAAAGCTATTCATGAAAAACACAGATACGAGAGTACACAGGCATACTGATCTACTGATCATGGAGCATGACAGATTAGCTCCTATAGAGCACAATGCTCCTGCACTGAAGTGGTCCCGCCACCAAAGCCACCATAACTTAGATAACACCCTGGCTGGCCATCAACTGAAGAGATTCTGATTCCACAGTTTAAAAAAAAAAAAAAAAAGAAATGAGTAAGGAGAAGTTTCCATTTCACAAACTTAGGACAGCTTTGCCAGAGGCTCCCTCTATTCACCCAGTGCAATGACACTCGTAACACATCTGCCTGAAGTCACAGCACAGGAAACAAGCACCATAAGTCCATACACACATTGCTGTGGGCTTTCTTACCTATTGAAGAACTAATGGTGATGAAGATTATTAAATGAAACAATATTGCATCATGCAGGGGGGGGAAAGTCTAGGGACTAACCCTCAGGAATACTTGTTCTTCAGATTTTCAGCTGAGAAGCAAAATTATTACTATTGTTCCATAACTCTGTGAGAGCAAAACAATGAGAACAAAAGTCCTGTGGATTGGATTTAACCGAGGCATCAATGGAAGAAGCAGGCCACACCTTGATTTATGCTCATGCTTTATTAAATCACAGTATATAAACCAAAGCTGAAGTCAAACTTTGGAGATGGACACAAAATTATGTGGTTTTCTAGCACATCTGAGAAAACTGCATCATTATTTCCTATCCTCCTTCTAAAAACAACTGCACACAAACCTGCAAATGTGACTGCAATCCAACTGGCATTTTGACTGATGACAAAAGTCAGAGGTATTTCCACCCATCATCATTCCAACTTGGTGCAGACCCAAATTAAGCACTGACCTTTAAAGTCAACCATAATATTGGTATAACTTGCTCATGAACAGCAGCTGAAAAATAATTATTTCCTCATACTTGCCTAGATTACAAAAGCACTAAGTGCATGGAGCGCAGCAATACTTTCAATTAACTCTTGTTAAATCCATGCTGAGAACTTCAGCAGACACTTAGAGACAAGAAAATTCCAGAAATTTCTCCGTCTAATCCAGTAACATTACTCTTAATCTGAGCAGCAACAAGGATGTCACTGTATAGTACACTCCAGAACAAAGCATATTTCATGGATGAGGTACTAAGAAGAAATGCTGGTAAGCTATTACAAACTACTGCGACACCTAAATAACAACTTACTACCTATAACTTACATTATCGACCTCAGAGTCCTGGAAGCAGGACTTGCAAGAACTGCATGAAAGCCACACACGATAACCCCCGCAGAGCAGGAGCTTAGCTCGGTCGTTCTGCTGCTCACAGAATCAATTAGGTTTGGAAAGACGCCTGAGACCGAGCCCAGCCTGTAATAAACACCACCTTGCCAACTAGACCACGGCACTGAGTGCCACGTCCAGTCCTTAAACACCTCGAAGGATGGTGATTCCACTACCTCCCTGAGCACTCCATTCCAATATCCAATCACTCTTTCTGTGAAGAAATTATTTCTGATGCTCAGCCTGAATCTCCCCTGGTGCGGCTTGAGACTGTGTCCTCACCCTGTCACTGGTTGCTTGGGACAAGACACCAACCCCCAGGCCTACTCCCTCTTTTCAAGTAGTTGGAGAGAGCGACAAGATCTCTCCTGAGCCTCCCTGTCCCCAGGATAAAACCAACCGAGCCCCCTCAACTACCCCACACAGGACTTGTGGCCCCAACCCATCTCTGTTCCCCTTCTCCCGACACGCTCCAGCACCTCAATGTCCTCCTTGAACTGAAGTGCTCAGACCTAGACGCAGGCCTTGAGGTTCGCCTCTGTGTTTTCCCAGCTCCCTTGTTTCTCTTTGAGGACGCCCGTAATCCGTTCTATCAGTCCGACTGCCTCGCAGGCCGACACCCGGCCCGGAGCACGGGCCATCCCGGGGCCAAACCCACCCGCGGGAAAGGCCATGGCCCAGCGCATCCCGACCTCACGGCACCACCAGCCCCAAGCGCAGAGCTCCGCAGGGAGCCGTCTCACCTCGGCCAAGCCCTGCGGCTCCCGGCCGCCGCCGATCAGCCAGCGCAGCATGGAGAGCGGGCCTGGGGCCGCGTCCGGGCCCTCCTGCGGCACCGGCGGGCGGCAGCTGAGGGACAGGCTGCTCAATCGAGCTCCGCGCGGACACCCGCCCGCCGGCGGGCGGGGCCGGGCCGGGCAGGAGCAGTCGATGGCCGAGCGGGTGCGCTGTGAGGGTCGTGCCGGTGTTACTGCGCGGCCTCGTACGGCGGGCAAGTGAAATATTTACTGGCCTTTTACCTCGCTGTCTTCCGACGTCAGAGAAGATTTATGCTATTACCTTTTGCCATATTACCATATTGCGTATTACCACATTACAGTTATCTTATTGACATTTTATTGAGACGGCCGTCAACTGTTTCTTGAAGCGGAATGAGCACCAAAATATTTTCTAAGTAACAGATTTCCCTTGGCTGGGGCTGTTTCCATCCTTCCTCGCTGAGGTGTTTGATGCTTCTGACGGGATGAAGTGACAAACATGGGTAAACTCACCTGATTCACTGTCCTGCTCCTCTGCTGCCCTTCAGGGAATCCCAGAGCTCCAGGATGGGTCAGGTTGGAAGGGACCAGAGTCAGTCATCATGTCCAACCTCCCTGCTCAAGAGGGTCATCCCAGAGCACAGGATTGTGTCCAGGTAGCTCTTGAGTATCCCCAGGGTAGGTCTTGATTATCCCCAGGGAGTATCCCCACAGCCTCTCTGGGCAATCTGTTCCAGTGCTCAGTCGCTGCACAGTTAAGTTCTTCCTCATGTTCAGGTGGAACTTCCTGGCCATCTGTGTCTGCCCATTGCCTCTTGTTCTACTGCTTGGCACCACTAGGAAGAGCCTGGATCCATCTCCTTCACACTCTTTAGACAGCTATAGACATTGATGAGGTGATGCATTAATCTTGGAAGCCTTCTGAGTTTTAGATGAATGTGCAGCAAGATCACAAAACCCCTCCCAAAAGGCCACACAAACCCCGTTCTTGAGCAGACACAAGAAACCACAGAGGTGTACAGATGTGTCCAACAGGCACCACCCTGAGCCTCTGAATATACACAGGTCACTTGCCCTGGTAGCTTTTTGCCAACATTTTTTCAGGTAACGCCAGACAATGCCTGAGATTTCCCACAGGGAAGGAGATTATGGTGCTTTTCTAAATCACAGAATCATTGAGTGGTTTGGGTTGGAAGGGACCTTAGGGTTCATCTAGTTCCAATTTCTCTACCATGGGCAGGACCATCTTCCACCAAACCATGTTGCTGAAATCCCCATGCAGCCTGGCCTTGAGCACTCCTGGGGTGGGGCATCCACAACTTCTCTGGGCAACCTGTGTTGTGGCAACCTCCCAGTAAAGAATTCCTTCCTAATACCCAATCTAAATCTACCCTCTTTCAATTCAAAGGCATTCCCCTCTGGTCCTGTCACTTCATGCCCTTGTAAAAGGATCCTCTCCACGTCTCTTGTGGGCTCCTTTTAGGAACTAGAAGGCCACCAGAGGGTTGACTCAGAGCTTTCTCTTCTCCAGGCTCAACAATCTCAATATTTTCAGCCTTTCTTCACAGGAGGTGTTCCACCTCCCCTGAACATCTGCTATTGACCAGTCTGTGTGTATAAAGCATGGGATGCTAGGATGAAATGATACAGAAGTAACATAAGTTCAACAAATATTTGTGGTGTGTAACCTGAGTTTTGCCATTTGTTAACTGCTGTGAACTGCTTGCAGCTTTGTAACCAACTGAAGTTGATA
This sequence comes from Camarhynchus parvulus, assembly GCF_901933205.1. Classification (NCBI taxonomy): domain Eukaryota; kingdom Metazoa; phylum Chordata; class Aves; order Passeriformes; family Thraupidae; genus Camarhynchus; species Camarhynchus parvulus. The sequence continues at coordinate 46,833,258 of NC_044601.1, forward strand.
ACAGTCATAAGCCACTCTTAAAGCAGTTGTTTTGCAAACAAACTTTAGCAGACTTCTGCTTTTTCATTGCAGTTCAGTCATGCTGACTTCCATCTTAAGAGATGCAGTTCCTGCTGGCTAAGGGCACAGCCAGTGGAATTACTTGGTGCATGTGGATACACCTGCCAGGGTTTCCATGGTAATCAGCAGTTTTGTCATTAGCAATCTGGTCCCTGGCAGTGTCCCTAAATAATTTGGTATATTCTCCAAACTGGCAAGTGTTGAGTCATTTTGTTAAATTTTATTTATTGGAAGGAATGACTGCACAGCATGACACTACTTACAGTTTTATGATCTATATGACCACTGAGATGAACTGACCACAACCTTCTTCCACCATCCCCCTGTGCATCTGCAGGAGGAAGACAATTTTTGAGTAAAGTTGAGTCCAGAAAGAAGGAAGACATGGAGAGAAGGTGTTGTAAAATGTTTTTCCCTTACTTCTCATTATCCTACTTACCCTATTTGATTGACAAGAAATTAAATTAAATTTTTCCCAAGTCGAGTCTGTTTGCTCTTGATGGTATATGGTGGTTGATGTCTCTACATACTTATCCTGACCCATGAGACTTTTGTCATACTTTCTCTCCCCTGACCAGCTGAGAAGGGGAGTGATAAAGCAGCTTGATGGGCACCTGGCAACCAGCCAGGGTCAACCCACTGCAGATGGACTTCAGGAGAGTGCTTTTTGTCTCTTTAATTAGAACAGACTTCAGAATTCTGCTTCTGAGCATCTTTTCATTCCTTTTTTAGACTAACAATGCTGTCTGCTTCCAGAATTTTTCTCCATTTTCCATTTCTCTGCCTTTGTATGTTGTACAAATTTCTGTACAGTTATTTTCTGAGTTCTTCTTGCAATCTTAAAAAAACAGTTTTGTAACCATTTCAAGCATTTGATGTATTGTACGCTTCCAGGAAGAAGAAGCAACTTCTCTGTTTCCCAGTGTGGTTGGTACAGGTGCTGTGTTTGTTGTGGTGCCTAGGTAAAGAGTGCAGTTGATCGCAGCATTGCATTTGCTAGACCAAGATGCAGTGTTTTCTGCAATTTATGTCTTGTTGCTGTCAACCATTGGCAAAGGATTGTGCTCAGGCTCTTAAACTATGCAAAAATGACGGAGTGTTGGAGGATAACACTCACTGCAGGAAATATGCAGCACATGTTGTGATTACAAGAGCACACTTTCCACCAATGTGACATTTCTTGTCCCCAGGCCTTAGTAGCTGAATAGAGGAATACTTTTTCTTCCCACCCTCTAGTACAATAGCTTCCCTTTTTACTTGCCCCAGTGGCCTCTGCAGTAGTGACTAGGCATAGAAACTGTCACTAGGTTATCTCTTGCTCAATTAACTAACATTTCCAGTATGTCACATTATTTGTATATGTCTTATAAATTGCTGAAGCCTATTATAGTTTCCTCAAGTTACACAGTTCAAATTTTTCTCTAGATTTTTTTCATTAAATAAAGTTCCTAGGAACAGGTGAACAATTTACAATCAGCCTTACTGTAAGAATTAGTTGGAGGGATTTTTACAAAGGAAGTACCAGAAAACATTATTTTAAGGGTGGGTTCTTTAAATCAGTCCATATACCTTTGAGATATAATTGTGATTCAGTTTCAAAATTCATGCCTAATCCACACAGTATTTTCCTTTATGTCTAATGAATAGATCAGTTGAAAAGTTCATGCAAGGATTTCACACCCTGCCAAGATCAAATGCAGTCAAAGCAGTTTACATATTAAAGAAACAGAGTTAGAAGCAGCCAACAGATGCTATTTCAATGGACAGCATATGCTACAATCCTCCACAACCAGTAGATATGTCTTAAAAATCCATAGTGCTGTTCCTTGTATTCAGTGGTGGCTAAATATACCCCTCAGGAAACAACTGACTTTGCAGTCCCAGCTCAGGTGAGTGATACAGAAGTTCAGAGATCTGTTATTCTTACAGAGAAATTATCCATTTCAATTCTGCACACCCTGTTAGAAGTTCAGCATGGCCCTGGATGATGGGGGATAACACAGATTTGTATATTTGCATCTTTCTGGTACTTAAGGCCATGCTGCCTAACCAGTTCACTTTGTGACTGAAAGTGATTAAAAGTGCTGAGAAAAAATGGGTCTTGTGGCTCCTGTCAGTTCAAGGGCACTGTTTTAGATAGGCAGTGTGCCACCAGAGCAGCCTCGTGGCATTCCTTGCAGGAGTCAATCCCTTTTGTCACATGACCACCCATCTCCTAACTAATCACCAGCATTTAGAGGTTTAGGAGAAGGGTAGGAGATCAATCAGCAATACCACCTGAACACATTGAGTTCTTCCTCTTGGCCCGAATCCCAGTTGCACGAGACCTGCCCTAGGGACATTAGCTTGATTTAGGTGAGCCTTAATCTAAACTCCAGGAACTTATGAGGGAATGGAAGTTCAACCACAGGTGGTAATTAACTTGACCCCATTTATCCTAAGGCGATCTCTGCAGCTCCAGCGATGGTGTTGTGTCTGAGAGAAATGTTGAACCTTGACAAAAAATTCAACGGCTTCCATCATGAAATTCTGGAGTTGCTCACAGGCCAAATAAATGTATGGGTTCAGATTCATAAACAAAAATAAATAGTTTTGGATTTTTCTAGATTTTTGTGGATGCAAGAAAAGGCTTTGTCACCCCTTCTAGTCAATGGCTTCAGCTACCTTTGATGCCACAGTAGAAATTCACATGTTGCCCAGTTATATGGGGTCACCTTTCTATGGTGTCTTTTTTCTCTGTTAATCAAATTACCCATGATGTGTGCAAACACAAAGTAGCTCTGCCCCTAAAGACAGGCATCCTTCATGATCCACAGGAACACTCAAATTCCCAGATCTTTGATCCCAGAGCAGCTCACAAGATGGAAGGAGGAATCAACAGGTACCTGGGTGCTTCAGGGTCTTAGCACTATGATGCAGCCCATCATACAAGCCAACTTATGCAAGTTGTGCTCCCCTTCATGGAGAACTTCAGCAGACTGGAGAGAAGTGAGGAACGCTGCTCCTGGCCAAGGGAAAACCAAATGGTGACTTGATTAAATTCTCAAGAAAATCTCCTTTCTCCCCTTGGCCTTAGATTTAACATCTAAGTGTGCAAAATATCTATTAATTTCTCCTGTCTGGTCAGATTGAGAAAAGTTCACCAAAAGTGCAGATGAATACTAGTAGTGTGGGGATGCTACCCTAGCTACATACTAACAACCTTCATTTGTGTTAAGTTGTGATTTCTGACAAAGATTCTTATCAGCTCCCATTTTCGTCATTCTGGCCCAATCCATGAAAATAAAGTCGAGGAAAGTCTTATTTTTAACACCATTATAACAGATTAAAGTTATTGTCTGTGTATTTCCATGTTTAGTACTTTGATGTTGCAGTTATCTGTGCTTGAACAATCCCTTTTCTGCCTCCACAAACTGTGGCCTCCATCTGATGCAATCTAGTCTTTTATATGTGTTGTCAATAAATAAACTTATTTTTGTGTTTCTTGTGTTTGGTTTACATTTATGTGTGAAAAACAGATTACCTCATACAGTGCATAATGCTGTGTTTCTCTTCACAAAGCAAATTGGTTTGCCTCTTCAGTGCCTGTTTCTTGTATTATGCTCTTGCTGAAGGTCTAAGGAAGCAAGTGCCATAAAATGGAATAACACCTGCATGAATTCCTCAAAGTCTGACTGTACTTTGTGAAGAAAATGGAGTGAACAAATTTTTTTTATCTCATAGTACAAATTGCATGCTGCTCTGATCTAAAGTGGAGTGTGATGGCAATATAAGCCCCCAGGTGGCATTCTAACCTTGTTTTTCTAAATCATTTGTTTTCATAAGGAGTGGATCTGATTCTTTTGTTTAAAAAGAAATTTTCTTCACCCTCATGGTAGATTTGAACAAAGAAATTAAAGCCATACGCTGATCCTTTTTTTGTTGTTTTTTGAAGTTTCCAATTTGTACATGTTTTGTAGATTCAAATGCAGTAGCCTCAAACCCAGCTTGAAATCTGATTTGATGGAATGATGTAAATTATACTATATTCCAGATACTAAAGTCCGTAACATGATGATGTCCTGCAACAGCTATTCAATAAAAGATACCATTTGAATTTTGAAAATCACAATTGCAGTAAAACACTTTGCAACATATTTATGAGAAAATCATAAATCCAATTGTGACTAATACCTTACAACACATGGATGTTAACTGATGCTGGGTTACAATGAAATCCAGACAGAATTCAGTATTATGACTGCATGAACCCCATGTGATTCTGGTTGGATTTCTATTTCTTTCCAGGAGTACCAGGTAGGCCTTTCCAAAGAGCACAGCTTGCACCTCCTAGCTTAGGCGCCCTGCTTATGTACCAAGGGTGCTGATGGTTCATCTTCAGGTCCCTCATTCACTACAGGCAGGATGGCTCCCACAGAGATTTATTCAGACTACCTCACATAGCTCCTCAGCTGAGTTGCTCCCTGCTGAAGCATTTCTTTCCCCCCCAGATTCTCAGTTCAAAGCTGAGGGTCTAGTGTTACTTTCACAGTATTCATTCCCTTTCAACTCTCTCACACCCAGATCTTACTCTGCTAGTGAATACTTAAGTGCTTTCTTCCATACCATCTGGTACATGCGGGAGGAGTGCCCCCCAAAAAAACTTCACAATCACTCCTAAATCCTTTCTTCCAACTTTTCTCTGCAACAAAACCCACAACTTCCTTAGAAACCACTGGGTTGATGTGCTGCAAGATGTCCTTACAGCTCTGACCAAAACTGTCACCTAGTCACACGCACCAAGGCTGCCCCACCTGCAGCTCTTTGTAACCTCTACTGATATTTGGATTGCAACCTCTTTGAAAGGCAGACTGGTTTAGCTTATATTTGTGCAACACTTGAGCAAAAGGAATTTTTGTCCCTCTTTAGGATTCCAGTGGGATACGGAGCACAAATACACAGTAATCATATTTAATAAAGCAAATGGAGCTAATTTAAATTACTGCTTAAAATATATCGGTATGTATTAGGTCATAAATAAAAATCGACCTACACGCTGCCCTGAATATCTTTCAGAGTAGGAGGAGTCACTAAGTCAGACTATCATCAATCACAGTTCCTAAAGCAGAAAAACTCAAATTGCTGCCACACTGTAAGACTCTAAGTAGCCAGAAGGCATAGACGGAATGTTTGAAATTCAAACTTCATCTGTCTTTGTTGTATTTCAGCCCTAAAGCTCTCAACAATCCTTCTGAGAAGTCATTCCTGTATATTTTTCTGTATAAGAACCAAGCCCTAATTTATAGTAGACTCTTGCAGGTGGTATCTGTGGGCTTCGGACTGGACAAATGTAAAACTTCTTGAGTTTAAATGGATTTTGAAACAAAGCCATGTATATTTGTTCACAAAGACTTATGAGTTACCCTTTGGGCTGTCTTGCACTACGCAAATTATACATTTCTGTTTAGTTATTTTCACATTTGTCAAACACATTTTTTATCCTAAGTTTTCTAGTGATATTTAGGTATGAATATGTTTTAGTACTATGGATAAACATAAAATTTTAACCCCCTGTCCCCTTTATAGTAAGTCTGAAATTTATCACAGGGTATTCTCTTCTTCCCTAATTCAGAAATGCTTGAGAGAATCCTTTGCCCTTACAAAAAAAAAATTCCTCTTGAGAGGTAAAGTATAGCCTGACAGCTATACAGTGAAGTAAACATAAGCTAAACAGTAAAGTTTCATACATGTAGCAAAGAGGTCCAAAATGGAAGAAGCCTCACCATCTTAGCTGAAGTGAATACTCTGGCAGCTACAGCAAAATACTTTCAATACCTACAGCACATTAAGTTATCACAATGAGAGGGTGGGTAACTTCTTACCTTGCCAAAGAGGAAGCTGTTGAATGTCCTCTACTGTTAATTTTTTTTATTCCCTTGGGGGTGACACTTAGTTCGTAGCCATATGAGTACACTGGCAGCGTGATGCAAATGTACAGCTAATCTCTGCAGCTACAATGGTGAAATACTGCTAGTACAGATTTATAAGGACCAGCATACAGGATGCTAGACAAGGCCTGATGCACCGTGTCAGCTGAAGTCTGGTTCTCTACTCAGAGAACACCAATTCACACCCACGCACGAGAACAGAGCAGCCGCCTTAACCTCAAGGCTCATCATATCATATGACACCAGAAATTCAGCTCAACCAAACATAAGTGAAAAGGGGACAACAGCACTCCCTTGTATATCATAGAGACAGTAGAGGAGGCTGGGAACGGAAAGGTTTTTAATCCAAAGCAAGGTTTTGGTCAGAGAAGCTCTTATGGGGCTGCACAATGGCACACAGGCAGCCTCAGAAAGGGCCTATATGGACAGAAGTCCTGGAAAATCCCTTCGTGTGCTCCCATCATCATGCACAAGGCTGGCAGAAGGCCAATAAATACCTAGCAGGGACATATAATTAGATGGGTATCAAAGATATATATACCTTGCTCTGATCTCTGAACTGAGCATGGTGGTAATAGGGAAATTTCAGCGTGCATTTAACAAGATCCAATCTAGCAAAATATTTCCATCACATTTGTTATGTACAGTGTCTGAATTGTCACTAAAATTTTTCACCAAAATATTAAAAGGCAAGTCTGTGTGTAGAAGTGTTGCCTGAACATTGTGGGCCACATAACTGGATAACTGGATTTCATGCCCTTTCTGTTATTGAAGAGAAATCTTCCTGCTCAGATTAACAGAATAAACCCAAATCCTTGCACATATTATTTTAATAATTTATTCCAAGTAACTTACTGGGAATTAGGCAACTAAATATCTGAAGGCGTAACATGAAAGACAAAATATGGTCTGACTGCAAAGTCCAGTCTTCATTTAAGAAATATGCTGAGATACAGATTACATGAGCACCAGATATTGAGGGTTTTTTCCTTTCACATTTCAGTCTGCAAAATTTGCAATAAAATCTCTTCCAAGTTTACAAGATAAGTTAAAACAAAAATTATAATTGATGAGCCATAATGATTTAGAAGATTAGTTAGGGAAAAGTTCCTTCCTATGCATACCATGGTTAAAAAATATTGCTATGTTAATTCATACTGTGTCAATAAGTATAATGATTTTCCAACTCTGACTCCCTTCTCTGTGTGAAACTACTGAAATGCTGCAAGAAGGCCCTGGTATTATAGGCCATATTCTTTGCTGCTTTTTCATAAATATTCCCCCTTGAAGTAATGTGTAAGGTTCAGTCAGGAGAGGTCCCCATTTGCTTTGGCTTTGATCTCTTAAATCCTTGCACAGTGTACAGTTGGAAACTTAAAAATGCTGTTCTCAAGGCTAATTTTGTGACAGAAGGGTCTGGATGATGTTGCATTGAGTGTGTGACTGTCAGCTAACCAGCTGTGTCATTTGTCCTGTTGCTGTGTGTCTTTCCTTGTGTCCTTCCTGTTGAAACTTGCTGTGGTTGTTTTCCAGAGCAAGTACAAGCAAATGCTGCATCTGGACTACAAGAAAATTTAGGTGAGACCTGCAATCTTCCATTAAGTGTGTAAATGATTCACAAGAGCCTGTTCTCTTATACTTTTCATTACAAAAAGGGTAAAAAAGGGGCACAAAAGCTGTTCAAATGGGTGACTAATGATAGTGGGAGCCTTGGTCAACAGAACAACTGGTGTAAGAGCAACACAGATTTCAGGAGATTTGGATTCTCTGACTTAACAATTCTCTGACTCAAAATTACACTACACTTCCTGTCTCCTCCTCCTCTTAGAATAGGAGAGGCTATGTTGATACCAATGTTTGGCAAGGTTATCTCTTCTTTTTCAATACTGCTTTCTTGAGTAGTACATTGTCTCTGCTGTGTCCTGGCTTGAGAGGCATTTTAATAAGCTTTCAGACCTTTCTAAACATTTTCTCTTCTTTTCTCCCAGGCATTCTTCAAAACAAGTCTGTGACTTCAGAAATAAATAAGCCAGAAAGAGCTACGTACTTTGTTTGGTAAGTCATATCTTCCATGTAACACAAATCAGAGCACTTCACCCAACCATTTCTATAGCAAGCTTCCACACAAGCTGCAGCATATATTCATAAAGGCAGATGTTCTCCATGTAGGCATTTCACATGACTGAATCTGGCACACATGTTGTCCAACCACTTCAGGGCTTGATTCACCTCACTGTTTAAAAATGCTTAAAAACATCTTGAATTTTTTTCTGACTCTGACATCCAATGACAAGGACATGGTATATACTTTTATGCCAGATTTCAATAGCTAATCTATTCATTCCCAGACAAGTCAGCAGAGTGAGAATCTAAGTATCCCTATGTACTTTTCTGTGTTTCTGAGCTGTTGTTTTTTCTTCTTTCCCAGACATAGTCTTGCTCTCCACCTCGGTATCTGGGGTCTCCTTCCTGACCTCCTTATTATACTAGTGTGAGGTTGCAAACCTATTCAGGCCTCATCTTTGGTCCATAGACTTGTGAGACTACAAAATCTGTGGCGTAGTCTCACCTTCTCTCACTACTCACCTTCAATTAAATAAAGAATCAGAGGATTCTACCAGAGACCATGTGTAATTTTGTGAGAGGATTGTACTTGAGGAAACCTACATAAGTAAAAACTGAAATTTCTGATATGACTGAAATGTAGACTTTGAGGACAGATGGTTTTAGCATTTTGTCATTCAGCATGCAGTTGAAGAGAAAAAAAGCCCAGTTATTGCTTTTCACAGGCAAGAGCTGCTTCTTACAAGAAACCACCAGGTAGGCAGCCTCAGCACGTCTGAAAAAATTAGGGGAGAAAAAATATATGTTTCTGCCCAGGGGCTAACCACATCTCCTGCCTTATGTGAGGGAATGGGAAAATACTACATCCATTGCTCCTCTCCTGCCACTGAGTACTTTCAAAAATGATGGAGAAGGAGTTAGTGCTCTTGAATAGATAAAAATGATGTGATGCCGTGACCCAGCAGTGTTGACAATAGCAGGCTCAAGGGTAACCTCCTTGAGGGAAGGGTGGAGTTGAGACAGAATTGGCAAGGACTCACTCTGTCAAGGGTTGAAAAAGGGAAATATTTGGTCTTTTGCTCTTCTCATCTGGAGACACGTTAAACACATTCCCTATCAAGAACTACCTAGGGTTTAAATGCCATGGGAACCTTGAAGAATAAATCTCATACTTTTCATCTGAATGACCACACTTTGGGGTGTTTTGGTGTGGAGTGCCAGGATTAAGGTCCATTTTCAGAAGTGATAAGTGCTGGTCACCAAAGGAAGGCTCCCTGCAGCTGCCAGTGCTCAGTGCCTCTGGGAAACACAACTCAAGGGGTTCTACACAGCCAAAAACAAGGAACAGCTTTTGACATGTGTAAACTTCCAAAGCAGCTGAAGCAGCTGTGCCACTAATCAGGCAGCTTGCTACACTGCCATTCAGGTCTTCTCCAGCACCAGCTTTTAAAAACAGATTTGATTTTTGAATAAATAGCATGGTCATTTCTGCAAGTGCTTTTTTGAGAAAAAGGGCTTGGAACCACCACCACCTTTTTCCTTGTAGTCATGATTAGATCCAAATGGTACCTTATCATCAATTCTGGACTCAAGTGAGAATTCAAGAGATGTAAAGGAAAAGGACGAGATTATTAAAGGAGAAGCCACAGCCCAAGAATTCTCCCACCATTCAAAAAGTGTCACACACACCACTCAGGCCTTCCTTGCTAGGACTGGAGTCTGTTCTCAGTGGGGCTGATGGGCTTCCTTCCAAATGCTTGCACACACGCTCATTCTCAGGTGCACTTCCTTCTTCAGGGTCTGTCCTGGGTTTTCTGCAGCAGAATCTAAGGTGTCAGATTTATGAAAAATAAATATTTTAATAGAGTGATACAGCAACAGATCAGCTTAAGCTGACCCAGAAGCAAAAAACTTCTGGGTAATTAGACCCCTATGATTTATGCACCTGCCCTCACACACTCTTCATGTGATTTCAAGTGCAATGGTGATTTTTGGGCTGGGATCTTCTAACACCTTACTGGATTCTTCCTCTATCTCCCCATAGTCAGGCTGTTAACTGCTCTTATCATGTTGAGCTGTAGATTCTGCTGATGCCTGCAGCCTCCTTGTCTTCTGGTTTGTGTTTCTTGCGCACTAATCACTCAGGACATCGTAATGAAAAAAGGCCTAGACTTAGGGACAAAAACCACTTTACAACAACTAAATATCAGTGTGTTATTAATATTCTTCCCTAGCTAAAGATAAAACACAACACTGTACCAGCTAGCAAGTAAACCACCTCTGTCCCAACATATCTGGGTGGAAGTTCACAGCTTACAGTTCATGGCTCAAGTAAATCCAGCTGCTCATACTGAGCAACTAGAGCCAAGCAAACAGCAGATTAAATCACACAGTATTGTAATTGTGAGTGACCCATTCTGTTTAAAAATCACTTTTTTAAGCTGAAGAAAAGGTATCTCTCAACAGAAAAGGTATGTTTTTCTTCATGGCCAAAGATATCCATCTGGATTTCTGTGCATATACTCCTGTATATGCAGCTGGATATCCATTTTAGGATTATCTGAAGGTGATGACGTGGCTTTTGTTTGTTGGTTTGGTTTAGGGGTTTTTGTTTGGTTGGGGTTTTTTGTTGTTGTTGTTATTTTCATTTTAGTGGGCCTCGAACTTCACTCAGAATCTTCATAGAGTGAAGGAAAATTGTGTATACACACTTGGAGATAGAACTCTGCTTTCTTATGCAAGGTCCTAGAGCTCCTAAGGGTCAGTGTGTGCAGAAAAGACTGGTTCCTAGCCGAGGTCCTTGTCCAGACCAACTCTGCCTTCAGACCACACCCATGAGTTGCTGCAGCTGATACCAGTGCTGCCGCCAGCCCCACTCGAGTCTCCATTCAGCCTGTGAGTGAGATGTGGCCTCAGGGTATAGTAAATACCTTTTTGCTTTCTCAGGTCTGGATTAGAGACAATTTTTGTGATTAAAAACAGGTGTGAAACAGAACAAAGTTACTGAGTCTGTGATTTAAGCCTCATGATGTGTCATACTCCCTGACAGTGACTGAGGCTCTTGCTGCTTTCTCTCCTTAGCTGCTGGCAAGGGGAAGTGTTTTCCCTGGACTAAGGCAGCCAAGAGATACCAGCAACTGAGTGAAGACAAAATGAAATATACATAATTCTTGTAGGCAGACATTCCCATCTTTGCCAGGCACCTCAGCTCCTCTTGTCATCTCCCATGTTAGACAAAGAGCCTGTCAAAGCCAAACAGATTGGTAGATTACAAAAGCCCCTCTGACCCACTCTCTTCTCCCAAGAGGATTCACTTCCTTTCTGCTTTCACATCATTAGCACTCTCATGGCAGGCAGGGGGTCATTTCTAATTTGTGAATGCCCTTGGACCACAAGCTGGGATTTTTAATTTGTTTACCTTGCATATTAAACAGTACTTTCAAAGGTACTGTCAATAAATCCTCTATGAATCAGAATCTTCACTCTAGACCTTGTTGCTACTTTCACTTTTTGATTTGACTAGATGAGATTAAAAACATTTCATAAGGGCAATCTCAGTCACCAAACACAGTGTCATCACCAAAAACCCCAGAGTGCTGAGGGCAAAACTCTAGGGCTTTGTGACACGAGGGAAGAGCATGACTTTGCAAAGGAGAAGTCAAACCAAGCTGCTACATCAGATCCTCAAATCAGGACTCAATTCCAGGGGTTGGGGCAGTGAAAAATGCTTCCTGGGATAGGTTCTCACAGAGCCTCCAGCCATCAAGAGGAATGAAGGGTGCTGTATCTCCTTACCCAGGGTACCTTTGGGAGTACCTAGACCTGTGTTAGCAATCCCCCAAGCACCACACACGAAGAACCAACAGGGAAATCTCAATTAGTTCATCAGCTTAGCCTTCCCTCAGAGATCCATGCTATGAAGACAAGTATAGTACCTAACAATTGCTGTTACAGTCTTACATCTTCATGAAACCTTGCTTGTAACCTTGTCCCTCCTATCTCTTCTCCAGGGTAAAAAAGGGAGTTTTATTTATTTTTCACGTTTTGAATTCACTAAACAGTTCTATTAAGTTTATATGGCAAAAAAGGAAATGCTTGCACATGTTTGAATGCAAATGCATGATAGTGCCTCAGTAGTGTTCACACTTTCTCCCCCACTTTGGCTGATAGGTGGTATTCCAGGGCTATTGAAATCTGGCACTGATCACATATAGACCCATGAGGAATTCAGCAGTTTCAGTTTACAGGGTAGCTCCCTGCTACTAACCTTGCTCCCACTTTTAGCTCTTGGGAGGTTTGCTCACACATATAGACCAGATCTGAGTTTAAGGATATCTAAGATGTTGGAGTAAAACTTAGTTCAACTTCTTATGGAAATGGTGGCAAAACCATCACATTTAATATGTAATCAAATGGTAATTTGAAAGAGGCACAGTCAAAACTGTCCTATATTTGGTCCTTTTTACTCTAAAATTAATGCAAAATTTTGGCCCATTTGCCAAAGGTGTGTAAATTAGAGTAAATGTGTAAGGACCCAAGAAATCTCCATTGAGCCCAGATAAGTTTATTCATAGGTTCATTTCCTGATCCTTCTAATCTGGTACGTTTCAGTAAATTTCATTGGATGCTTCACAGGAAGCTGCAACAGGAAAAAGAAATAAAAGAAGAATATAAAAGAAAATAAAAACAAACCACAAACCACCTTGACCTTCTCCAGGGCAAGGGGTAAACTTTCTTTCAAATAATTCTGGTTAGAGCTTGCTTTACATCCTGAAACATCAAGGGAAAAGAAAGGAGTGTTGTCAAGCTAAACACACACTTGAGAAAACACTGTCAGCCAAGGCACACTATCTCAAAAGGTAGTTTGCATTTTCCTCACCACCTGGGCTTCCCCTCCGCTTCATCATGAGCAACTGCTGCCCGTGGTCACAGCTTCCTCTTCTGCCTACCCTTGCCTGTGGTGCTTAAGTCCTCCAGGCAGGGCTGCTCCATCATGGATAGGAGTTGGTTACATCATGTAATCCATCCAGAGGGTAGCAGGAGTGTGAACAAAAAAAACAAAGTAAAAAAGAGGCAAGAGAGGCAGTGCGTAACCGTGGGGTGAGACCACAAAGAGCCACCTTTGTTTGCAGAATGTTTCAGCTTTTATCTTCCTAGATGGATATTCTCTCCAACACTGCTCACTAGTACTTTCTTTCCTGTTCAGTGCCATGATTCAGGGGTCATGTCGTGCTTATAGTGTTTTTGCACGTGCTTTTCCACTGCTCCATGGAAAGTCAACAAGTACAAATGACTCTCCACGTCTAACACAGTGGCACAAGAAGTGCCATAGGGCCTCCATGAGCTGGGATGAGGAGCCACACTGCTGATGGGAGCAGCATCACAAGGGCTCTCCCTGCACAGGACCCTCCTGCAAAGTGGTGCACTGGAGTGGAGGGACTGTGGCCACACCAACAGGGACAGCCAGCCTCGTAGACTGAGCCCCCTGGAAAGGAGAATGAGAGGCCAGAAGAGCCCCTTAGACAATGAATTATCTAAATCAGGCAGTAAGAAGTAACACTGATTGAAAAGCTTGTTCAAATTGCTTTCACTGTGATTCATAAACTCTTCATGTAAATTCATATGTTAGGATGAGCACAAAAATTAGAAAGCTGGAATAAGATTGCTTTAATTTAAATAAGAGACATGGTTGTGAATATTAGGCCTTTACACTGTTAGCAGTAACCCATCAGATGTTAACAAAATCTGATATGCAACAGTTTTACATATCCCCTTGTGGGAGAAAGATCAACTTGCAAACCGCTTTATAAATCAGCCACACTGTTAGAGTTAGGCTACTGTATCTAAATGGCTTTTAGATATGCTTCCTGTTTTCAGCTACCATATTTACAAATGAAAGCTTTTTCAAACCACGTCTTTTAATATAATTTGCATATTTAGTAATACATTGATTAACATTAAACACGGATTATTGCAATTTATTTCAGAAACAGATGGGATACATTAAGTGAAAAGCCAGAGCATTTAAACAGAGCACACTCCCAGGCTCACTCCCAATGATTGATGAATACAAAAACTTTATTAACTAAAAGAAAGAAAAAGAAAAAGAAAAAGAAAAAGAAAAAGAAAAAGAAAAAGAAAAAGAAAAAGAAAAAGAAAAAGAAAAAGAAAAAGAAAAAGAAAAAGAAAAAGAAAAAGAAAAAGAAAAAGAAAAAGGGAAAAGGAGAAAGCACACTTCATGCTGAGTCCTTTTCAAGCACTTCCCTCACTTAAGAGTATACAAAATTATGCCATTAATGGGAATTTAAATAAAATAATGCCACTCAGATGTGTCCATGGATATGCAGAAAGCTCTGGCACAAGGAAGACAAAATTCTGACCCTGGGTGTCAGCTTAAAGGAGGGAAAAGGAGCCGAGGGCTAGTCCCCCACCGCGGGCTCGTCCCCGGTGCCAGTAGATGGCAGCCGCCCACAACGCACATTTCCAAGGTATCTTTAGGGCTGGTTTTTGGGTTTTTTTTTTCTTTCAGCATTCGCGTGAAACTTCTCCAGCTGGGAGAAAGCTCTGTCGGGTTTCCTTCTCTTCGCAATGGCCTCTTAGCACCTGGCTTTCAAATACTGCCTTCAGTTGGCACCTGATAGGAGGAATATGCTGCAATATGTTGTGGTGCTCTTCTGTTTGTGTATGCAAGTATACAGGTGTAATTTTGACACAAAACCAAGATGCACATAAACCAAGATGTATAAAATTATCTATGAAGCAGTCACATGTACAAGAATATGCATGGGTTTTTAATAGCAAAATGAGCATTTAGAACAGCAATACAAAAAAAATGTAAACCTGCTATTCATGTTTACAAATATTCTCCTCAAAGAAAAACCTTCATGTCCCAGAAACAAGTTGGCAAGTCTTTCATCTTTATTTAGGAATATACATTGCAATAGTCAAGAAAGGAATAGGCAGTGTCATTGAAAGGTAGGTCTGTTGGTGGTATTAAGACATGACAGTTCATGAGCCATGGAAGTGTGATATGGGGGGGATTACTTCTGTATGTGCCCTGCTTCTTACACTCTTATAAGAAAATGCATCTGCTGCTGGGCACTGATTAACCCATAGCCTGACCCAGTGCATTGGTTTGTATCTTATTTAAATTAGCTTTCTGTATAATTAATGATGCAGCCAATTAATCTGACAGAGCCTGGATACCACAGCTTTGACACTTCAATAGATCTTTTCAGGTGGATTACATAAATGTTATTTCTATACTACCCATTCAGAACCCTTTCTTTTGTCTTATATCTCGAACAGAAATGGTCCTTCCCAAAGCAGGAGGTGGAGATCTCCAAAGGGAAGCAGTTTTACCTTCGCCCTTCAGGTTATTTTATTTTCAATGGGCCTTGTTTTCCTCTCATGCAGTTGCACGTGACCTTTGCAGTTTAGTATAGTGAAGAAAGGGAAGGAGGACATTCTGTCCTCCACACAAATACAAACTCACAGACTCAGTTGCACTCTTTTCTTTCTGGATGGAGAAAATTAATCACTCTAGAGCTGGGAAAATAAGACTCCATGAGTCAGAGCACATAGTGATCTTGGGGGTGTAAGAATGGCTCCTCTTGAGCAAAGTCTGAGGGAAGAGACCTAGGAAATTGAAGGCAATTTTATCGAAGGTTCACTTTGAGGGGTCTACTCCAAAATTTGTCCAAAGAGAAGGTGCAAAATCACTTGAGGCTGATTGTACTGATGCTGGAATTTAACTCCCAAATTCTCAAATTTTTCAGAGTTCTCAGTGAACCCAGGGGAAACTAGCAGAAGGAGCCTGTGTGCTCAGTCCTCTGTGAGTCAACCCAGTACCCCTGCAATCAGGTGCCTGAGATGAGAGGACAATCCTAACTCCAGATATGGGGAGTCAGCAGGTCCCCTGGGCGGGGAGGTCAGCCACAGGTGGACATAGGGGAAGAAACTATTTCTTTTTTTATCTTTCACTGCTGTTCCTCCCTCTCTGGCTTTTTGATCCTAAGGACTCTTATAGTGGGAACTTATTTTCAACACCTCCACTTTCTGTGAAGGGAAGAAGGAGAGCTGTGTGTGACACAGGCATCTCCTGCATAGAGCCCAGCAGGAAGATCAGCCTGTACACATCCACAGGTTGGGTGCTCATGGCTGGACACACAGCGTGGCTGAGAGATGGCACATGGCTTGGCCAGTTTATACCCTACTGTTTGAGCTTCCCTCATCTCCTTTCAACTTTGGCAGTAGATCATGTCTTGACTGCCCTATTTAAACCCCTTAATGTACAATCCCTCTAATTTCTGTTCATTTAGCTTTGTGCTGCTGTTAGAGTATGCAACTCTGGACATTCCTTTAGGTCACAATTTCAGCAAAGATGCGGTTCAACTCTCTCCTCACTTAAATCTCTTTCAGATTAATCCACTGTTTAAGGTTACTTGAGTAAGTTTCTTTACATTCACTAGAATAGGGAGAATCTATTTAGGGGAAAAAATAATAGGGGGTGTTAATTCATGAGCTTGTTAGTAAATATGAGCTCTCCCAGCTCTGGGAAAGAAATCTTTGTTAATATTTTGGGTTGCTGTGGCACAGAGCCAATGTTTCAGTTACACTACAAAAAGCACCCAAAAATTACCAATACTTCTTTTCCCTGTCTTCAAACTTTTATTAAATACTCAAAAGTATTTAAAAGGTCAGTTACCCATTTTGCTGCTATCAGGAGATTACTCTAACATGATGTGTTTGTCTCCTATTGTGAGTAGTGAAAATCCCCCTGTATCCAGTGTGTTTTGTTTGGATTGAGATGGCATGCAGCTGATGGCTGTGACCTTCATGGTGGCTTAGATCCCTGGCTGGCACTGATTTTTGATTTAGTGCCGATCTGCTGCGCTTGTCACAGGCTGCAAGGTGCTTTCCATGCACTAATGGAACAGCTCAAGGGCAGAGGGGCCCTGTAAATGTCTATCTTTCACCAACACTGTGCTAAATAGAGAGCTGAGTTTTCTACATGTGAATGACAGAACCTGAGATTATATACAGGAGTGAAATGGGAGTTCTTTCACCTGGGCTGATGTTCAGCAGTAAATAAATGTCACTGTAAAATGGGAAGTTTTTATTATTCTGACTGGTAATGAGTATAAGTGTGTGGTATTAAACAGCATACTTACTATTGCCTATATATCCACATCTGAAGACAGGAACTAGCTCTATACAGCCCATATCCTCATGAGCAGTTATTTCCTTTGAATACCAGAGGATTTGTACCAGAGTTCAGTTTGACTCTGTCTGCATTAATAAGTCATTAATAAATCCTGTTCCTTAATGACATATTCAGCTGAAAATGAATTCACCCTGAGCTCTCCCTCTCAGGAAGCCAGCACACTGGATTGCAAATGGCAAAGGATTCCAGGTTAACTCTTTGCTTATTCACTGAAGTTAGGAATTGATGAAGGGCCAAGGCAATGCTATCCACATAGGAAAAATCTCCTATTGATGGAGGCTTCTTTGACTACGAGTGTGGGGAAAGGCTATCAGGTTGACCTCATCATCCCCCTCATAAGGAGTAATGCAAGTCTCATATTTTTTTTATTTATTTATTTACTTACGTACTCAGTCTCATATTAATCTTAGAGTTTGTTTTTAATCAAATATGTCTTAAAAGGAAAAATGTACTTCTTACTCAGGACTTCCTGGAGAGCTCCATTGTAGTTTCCATATACTAGATACAACCCGGAATATTCAGACAACGTAAACAAATGGAATAATAAATGCATGCCTTCTTAAGTATAATGAACAAGATCATGCCATCAGCTTCTGCAAAGGAATCCTGAGTGAAATTAAAATTAAGAACTATGCATGGACTTTAGGTGGAATGAGGAATTCTGCTTACAAGCCAGAACTGTCTCTCTCTCAGCTGATCACCTCTCTCCTTATAATTGGAAAATTATCTAGGTTTTAACTACTTAACTGCTTTTTAAAGTTGTTGGTTTAATCAGTAAGGTTGCCATCACTAATTTGTAAGGTGGGAGATGAAAGGAGGAGGCCACTGCTTCCCTGTTCCTCCTCTTGACAGCTAAGTGCATTCTCAAGACTACTCAAAACAGCGTTTTGCTGCCCATTGCCCCATGGAGTAGAAAGGGGTAATTGTAACCTGGGAGCACTTTGGCTGTGGAATGATGCTCAGGACAAGCTTTGCTGACTTCAGTATATGTCCTGGGTAAAACGATTAAAACACTTTTCTGGCCAAAGGGATAAAAAAATGCCATAGCAAAAGAAAATTATTCAGGTCATTTTTCAAACCAGTTTCCTTGCTCATGAAAAAAGCCCCAAAAAACCAAGCAAAGCTATGATGTTGAATTAATGTACTATGAGTATATAAATTATTAAATCAACCAGGGAATTTTTATGGGAAAGGTAGAGGGAGTAACATCCACTCTAGAATTTTGTTATACAGGAATTTATTATAATTTTCTCCAAGCCCTTTTTTTTTCCAGCAGGAATGAGTACTCTGTGAGTTTTGTCTATAGGGAAAGACCCATAGGAGAGGACCCACAGTCCTCTCATTTGGCCCATGAATGTACTTTCACTGGTTTTGACAGTGAGAGGCCAAGCAGGATCAGGCTATAGGCTAGTGAGCCTCAGTTTCCTTGTCTGTGACTGAGAAATTCTATTTGTAAGGGTCTTTTTGGGCTAATTAAGTGCCATTATCAGACCAAAAAAAGCCTTACCCAGACAAGAGTGGGAGGCTAGCAGTCCCACCTAGGGCTGAGCTCTTTCTTGGTCTTCAGCCTGAGCCTTGGCTCAGAGGGAGGTGACTTGGAGGGATGTGGGCGACACAGTACAGCTCTAGGCTGTGGAGAACAGGGCTTCCCCTCCAGCACCTGCTGCTGCCTGGGATTCATTCGAGCGCTGTGGTGGTTTGGAAGACCTTGAGAGGGACACCTGGAGCTGTCAAATCATACACTGCCCAGAGCTGCCAGGCTGGCCCCTGCCTACATCCAGATTGCAGCTCGGCACACAGCTCCCTCCACCACCCGTAAGGGAGCCAGTGCCTGGCAACCCCACACCACTGGGTTCCTCCCCTCTGCAGAAACTCAGACACCCAAGAAGTTCAGTACCTCAATACAGTCTTGTCTGACATGAGTGGCAGGCTTAGGATGCAGTTCAAATATATTGAAGTGCACTGTTGTGTTGTGTCCAGGCCAAAGCCTGGATCTCAGTTGTGGAGACACAAATGCCGCCTCCCCTGCACCTTGCCTTGGGGCTGTCCCCATGGTCCCAAGACCCCAACACCTGAATTTCTGGACACGTCTGCTTAAATGGTGCTGGGACAAGGCTTGTCCTGGTGGTAAAATTTGGATCCTGGAAATGCTGCTGCAAGAAAGGCTTGGACATCAGTAGTCAAGATCTGGTGTGGAATATCATAGCTGCTGACAGGCTGATGGGAGACTGCAGGCAGGCATGTGTATTGATGATCATACTTAAAAGACAATATTTGTTTTGCTGTGCAGATGATGGTTTTACACAAATTAATATCCCTGGATACTCATATATTCCCTAGCATGGAACTAAGTTAGGGGAGAACAATAAAATTACTCAGTTCACCTCTTCACTTCTTATAATATAGGAAGATAACAGATCTAAGATGTAAATGCTTTTTGCCCCAGCCACAATAAAACTATCATTGGAAATTCAAGACCTATATCCACAGCATGTGAGAGTATGGATTTACCTGACATGTACATGACATTATTTCAGAATGCTTCGCCTTTACATTAACTTTTTCCTGTAAAGCTGTGAAGGTCAGCGAGACCTTGGTTCATCTGCTGCACAAGTGCCAGTTGTTTAAGGCAGAGCTGCTGTGGAACAAGGCTCCTGAAATATTCTTACATCCTAAATTTGTGAATCAGTAGAGAATCTCACATGTGTGTCAGAGCCTTTACCAGCCCTCCTTCTCCCCTACTGCCATTTAAGCTTTCTAATGCAGCATATTTCCAAGTGTTCCTCTAAATACACCTGCCCTCTGGTATTTTGAGAAAATTGGGTATTATCTAAAAACTTGCTTTGCAATACTTAAAGAAAGAGTTCAACATGTTCTTTCTTGTCCAAATTGACAGTGACACGTACAGTACATAGTGCATGTGAACCCTAGATTCCTATGGATGATCCACTCTGCAGAGCTGTCAATAGATGGATAATGCAGTTATCACATTCTGTGAAACACCTTTTTCTTCCTCTTAATGTTTTCACCATTGACTTTTTGGAATTTTTAACTGGGGCTTACATGCATAAGACCAAATTCTGAGGGAGTTTCTGGGCCCACTCCTGATCTGTCTTTTTTGTGTGCATGAGGCTGAACACTCAGTCGCTCAAATGACTGGAGAGTCCCAAAGTGAAGGATATTAAAACCTAATTTTCAGACTTAATTTTAGAAAAAGCTGCTTCAGTGTTATGTGGTACAGAGATATCTCATTAGCTCTTACCAGATCCCTGCCTTTGGAGGGCTCTTTCACTGTGCTAATGGCACTTTGACATTTTGTGGATTACTCTTTCAGGTTCCATAATCAATTTAACATTAACATTCATGTAAACTATTAATGAAATAATATTAAAAAAGAAAAATGTTCCTACAATACTGCAACATTTTAATGCCTCATTAAAATCATTAGTAATGCTAATATTAAAGAACTTACTTCATCTTTCAGAGAACCCCAAAATAAATCATAATCAAATGTTTGCTAACGTACAGCCAGAGAAATAATTTATACATTGCTGGCATATAGGCATCACGTACGCTAAAGATGACACTATAAGGTCACATTATTAAGCACTCACAACTGGTTCTGGCTTTGGAAACTCATTGTACACAGTATTATTTTATAATTATCATTAAACATATTGAATATTGTTTGTGGGTTTTATTTATGAGGGAAAAAAAAGGATATAGTGTGCCTCTCAGCTAGCCAGTGCTTTCATGGAATTCAAGTTGCAAACAATGACATGCTTCACTGACCTCAATGACTTACAAAGGCCATTTATATTCAGTACTCTCATTTACTCTATCTTTAAAAATGAGTAAGAGACACATATTAATAGCAAGAAACTGGGAGAACGATTGCATCACTACCCATCTCCAGACTTATTGCAACACTTCATTGTCCAGGAGTCGAACTGGCATGGGAATGTAAATGTCATCGATAATGTTTATATAAAATTTTCCAACATGTGTAAGGCTAGGCCTGTGGTCCTCCCTTTGCTGGCCAGCTTCTGCATATCATCCTGAAGAGCAGTAGCCACAGGAGTAGCCTTAATTCAGTGAATTGTAAGGGTGAATACCAGAGCAGAGTTCTGATTTGGGGCAGAGCAGAGCTTTATAACAGGATGTAACAGGGACATTTTTAGCAGTGAGCTGGGAGGAAAGCTGGCTCCAGGCGGTCAGCACTGCATCACACCAGCCCTTTCTAGGGAGTGGTCCAAAGGAGCAACAAGGCAGGTGCCAGTGCAGAGCTGGAAAGAGTTCTCAAATGAGTCTACCATTTGGTTTAAACCACTGTGGACATTCATTTACACCAACAAGCCACCCATTCCCAGACCAGCAGTCCTGTAACGTGAAGTGGCAAACAGGCAGGTAAATGAGCATCCAAGCCCACAGCAAGGAACCAGAGAAAAAATCCCTCCAGCCTTTCCTTAGAAGCCCCATGCTTTCAACCGGTTGGGCAGTGCAGGTACCAGGACCGGCTCCCAGCCCCTCTCAGGGTGAGCCCATGGACACAAGCTGCCTCTTGGGTGAGGGCTGCTCCCTCCAGCACAGGCTGGGCTAGTCAGGGCTGCTCCAAGGGCAACTGCAGCTTTCCGTGCCATGAGCCAAGCTCGTTATGTTAGGCTGGAGACATACCATGCTGCTCCACTCAAAAAAAGGAGTTAGCTGGGCTTGGATGTTCTCCGTATTAAGCGACAGTATTCAGTTAATCCCTCATTCTGGAGCAAAACATACACAACTTTTAAAAAATCACCTCCTCACTGTTGGGTTTTGCTGGTTGCTGTGCCAGATATTGGAGATCAGATCCACAGGATTAAAGAAGAGCTTTGGTCTCAACTTCGAAAAATGAAATTCCCAACCTTTCCCAGACAGTGTCTCAATCCACTCACTGAACACCACTCTCTTTTATAGCAAAGACAGTGTTGCATATCTTCCCTTTATTTCCAGGATGAGCTGACCGAAGCCCTCATTGCTGGACAGATTTTGCTTTGCAAAACCTCCTTGAGGAAGCTCAGCAAATAAATCCATTGGCATTGAATTCCTTCTGAATTCAAAATCAGAGGGCTGATTCTGTTGTGGTTTACGTTTTCTGTTTTAATTTGTCATTTGGTTTAGATGAAAGGTTAATTGCGTTTTCTCTTAATATATTTAATATATTGTAGTAACAAGCAAGCTCTAGAAATGATAAAGTAATTTGTTAAAAAACTCAGCTACATCATCTTTAGCCATTCATGTTCCCTTCAGAGAGAAAATTAATTGTTCCAATCTAGTAAGCTACAAAAGAAATACAGCCGACAAAGGGTGAAATATGAACATCAATGGTAAGTTTCAAATTTACCCTATTTATTTTGAGTGTAAGATCTTGTGACCCACTAAAATTCAGTTCACAGTGTTTTATGAAAAATAATGGCTGAAATTGAATGTCTTAATTTACATTTAATGCAATTAAGAATGGTTTAAATTATGACTGATGAACAGCACACACAGATGTCAGTCAGTTTCATCAGAATAAATTGAAGTCAGTGTCAATGAATGCTCCACTGATAAATCCCACTTTACATAAAATTAATAAAAATAAGGAAGTATAATCCTTAGCTAATTGCAAAATGTTCCGGAATTCCCCTGAATTTTGGAGGGGGTGGGGGAGTGTAAGTAGAGAAAGCCACAAAGCAGAGTATGAAGAGTGATTTATTGTTAAAGATGTCCTGTCTGAAATTGTGCAATAGTCTGAAAGTTTACTACAAACGGTGGTTTTGTGCAGAAATGAGTTGTGGAAGAGTGAGGAAGATGCCTGTAATGTGCAGCTGTGTATGACCACAAAAGAGCTGTCCTCCTTGCATATTCCTAGGAAGCGCTGTGCCTCCACGCAAGGTGCTGCACCTGAATTGGTATTTCCCCTGCTTTTGCAGCTTGTTGGGGACCTGACCTACCTTTGCCAAACCTGGTGCTAGAAGAATTAGCCCAGAGTTTTCAACCCTGTGCAATAAATGCAATGTAAATATCATTTAGCACTCACATGTAAGGAGTGTCGACTCCTCCATACAGGCATAATTTTCCAGCTCCCTATTGGCATGGGGTCTGGCACTGCAGCATCATGGCTCATTGTGGGTCCCCTAAACACTTCCACAGTTAGGAGGGTAATTTTCATAAAATTAATATAAATTCAGACTGATTTATAGAATGTTGTCAAGATAAATCAAGTATACACTAGAATTCACCAAACATTTGATAAATGTTTTTCATGCTAACACATGAGGGCAACTTTCATTCTGCTTTTTGCATTGAAGAGATATTGGTGATTTCTAAACAAATACAGAATATTTTTCAGTCTGTCTTCCTGGAGCAAACATCAGATATAGGGAGTGCTGTAAGCTCAGCATTTGGCTTACAAAGTAGTTATGGAGTAGTCCTGCAGTCCTAGTGCAGGAAAGAGAGATCCAACCAATGTTGAAGTCAGGAGGATTTTGAGCATTTCTACTGTTTCTGTAAGGACTGCAGAGGCTGATTTTAACAAATATAAATTCTCAGGGTAAACAAAAATTCTTTCGGTGGAAGACCAGGGCAACGCTGGAAAACACTGAACTTCTTCATCACAAATGCCTACACATGCTTGTGGTGATCACTGTCACCAGGAGAACAGGGTTATCTGACACACATGAACTCTTTCCTGTGTTTCATAGGTAATCATTAACACTTTTATTTGTAGAGGCTACAGGTTACCAACCATTTGTTTGTGAATACATAAAGGCAAACACATCTGATATAATCCACTTTTCACATCAAATTATTTTCAGCCACTCAGAGAAGTTTTATGTGAAGCAAAAACCATAACCTTCTAAGACCCTTCTAAAATATGGGAAAAGACAAATTATGGTGTTACTGTAACTAAACCTCACAACAGTATTTTACAGTCACAAGCTTACATTTTCATGTGGCAGTTGTAAAACAAGTGACAATAGAGCAAGCTGAAGTTGGCACTTAAATGTACGCAGTGTATATTTTACACAGGTAGGAAATTACTCCTTACCTCTTTCAGGATATGCCTACTCCCTGTTGTGTGTCTGTTCTGTGATAGCAGATTAATCAGGATGCCTTAATTGTGTATTCTCTCTGGGTGCAGGTGTTCATTATCTGTATGTTAAAGAGTTGAGTGTCCTACCTGTCCTTATACAATATGGCAGCTGGGCCAGTGTGCGCCCTAGATAGGTCAGATGAAAAACATATCAAACTGAGGGAACTGGCATGATTTATGCAGCTCCTTTCTGGTGCCCAAAAGCAAAAGGACACAAGTTTAGGTCACTGCAGTGTCCTGCACTCCCACTTACCTTTTCCCGTGAAATGTTTTCCTGCCATGCCAAGTTCAAGTTGCTGGGCCTGCATTTCCATAGGTCTGTGCAAAACCAGACACTGACCCAAAAGCCATGGGGAAGCATTTGCCACCAACAGGAGCTGAGCACCACCTCTCCCTTCTCAAACCCATGGGATCTGTGGGTGCTCCACACCTGGTGTTAGTCAAGTCACTCATTTCACTATGGACAGTATGGTGTCAAACACAGCTCTGTCAAATCCTTGCCAGAGACTGCAAAAGCACGAATTTAAGCACTTACCTAGGGGCAAATTCTCAAAATGGAGGTGCCCAAGACTGGAAACCAAAAAATGAGGATGTTCAGAAGTGCACTCAGAATGGCATGCAGTATTAGTACAACGTGTCTTTGCTATGCCCTTATTATCTTGTAGATACATAGTGTAATTTATGCTAATAGACTGACTCCCAAATTTACCCTTGCTGTGTTAGTTACTTTTCTAGAAAGTACAAATGGCACATTCTTAGCAAAGGACTAGAAAAAATGGAAACAGAGGGCAGGGGAGCAGCCCCTGGTGATCCATGCCAGACTCCAGTCTATAGAAAAGTGCCTTATATTTTATTCTCCTTATATTTTCTCATGCTTTTCCAATTTAATTTTAAATTCATAGGGCTTCATGTGATGGAGCTTCTCTGATTCCCGTGAGAGATTGCTCCAGAGCTGTATTACATATTTTGCTCTCAGGAAGCTTTTCCTGATTCTTTAACCTAAATGTTTCGTTTGTTAACTTCATAGTATTAGTCATACTTATGTCTCTCTTTTCAGCCTAAATAACTTTCCCCCTCTCATTTGATAGCTGTACCCTTCAAACATTTGTAGCATGCCATCCTATCCTTTGCTTGTGTAGTAGAGCTACATATACTTGGGGGGTTTAACCCTTTTTTTCAGCCATTCTTTCCATTCCCTTACCCACATTTGTTGCTCTTCTCCACAGTTTGCTCTTTTGTTCAGAGAAGAAAGCAAAGGATATTCTAAATGCATGTTTCTCTTGAAAATAAATGCAATGCTTTTGTTTGCTTGCCTCCTCCAGCCACAAATTTTCCCTCTTGTAGGCTAAGCATACAGAGGGGAGCACAAATGAAGGAGGCAGGATTTGCATAGGCATGTAGACAGCCTTGGAGTTACACAGAATGCTAATAAAACTGGTTTAAGGGGTTTTTCTATGTACATTTTTTTTTCCATTTGACTTTAAGAGATCATCACTCAATGTTATTTCTTAAACTGAAGAATCTAAGGCGAATGCTTTGACTTGATTTTAAAGACATTGAATTTTTTCTGCTGGTATAAATAGTATGGACACAGTAAAAGTACTTGAGAGAGCCTAATGAACCATTTCTTACACCCCATTACCTTTAGTCTGATATGACTGAGAGTACGGGCACTAATTATCCTCTCTTTCACAGGCACCGACATAGATCTACAGTAGGTCTTAAAACACAATATTCCATACAACTCTTAGCAGTATCTCATGTAATACATTTCTGTATTTTTTTCTAATCGAAATTTAAATTAGAGGCATGCCACTTTCCATCTACCTGCCACTTATATATATTTTATGAACAATTCTTTTAGATTATTTCCTACCAAAAAAAAAAAAGTGCAGGTAGCACATGACCAGTCACCAGAGTGAGTCCTAAAAATTAAAGGATTTTTCTTTGAAGGAGTGAGGCAACCATACTGCTCTAATGACAGAGAAGCTCTGCACAGTGGAGACTAGCACAGGAAAGCTGCCAGTTGAGGGAATCAAGGGAGTGTGAGACGAGCACAAGATCAGAGCTCATTTCCCCTGGGTCTCTCGGAGAATGGAAAATTGCTTTTACTAGTTTAGCTCTGCTCTTCTGTGCAAGAAAAAAGCAGGCAGCAAGGCTGATCTGGGGGATAGGAAATCATGCATTGCTCTGCATTGGTTTGCATTTCACAGATAGCCTTGCTGAGGTGATACAGGTGCATCAGGCAAGATGTATGCCTGTCATTGTCAGTGGCTGTGCTTTTGCAAATTATTTGTTGGCCTTCCCAGGCTCAGGTCATGTGAGGAAGCTTGCCCGCATCCTCCAAATTCTAGCCTTGTTCATCCACCTGGAATGCGAAGTGTGAGGCTCTAACACCTCACTGCCCTGGGGTATGTGGTGCTCCCACACGGAGTGCTGATTTGCATGACTGTTACTGAGCTTGAACCTTTATCTCACATCAGATGGAAGACGAAGTTTTCTGCTGGTTAACAAGGAAACACTTGGAAACATATGAGCTGCATATTGGGATGCAGATGGTTCTATAAGACAGTACATACATTTATAAAGGAGACATGTAAGGTCATTGGGAACCATCTGCTTTAAATATTTAAATGTCCTTACACTGAACGTATGAGTAGTTTTGCCCGGGACTTGTAATATTAGCCATCTACCAATTTTTTATAATAATGGTGAAACAAAAGAAAAATGAGAAGGTGAGAGACAAGGCATGGCAACCAATTTACAACATCTGGGCCCTACTCAGCAGCAATGCAACCTGTCCAGGAGCAGTTTGCTCTTTTTGCAGTGGTTCACCCCCAGGCAAGAGCAGGTCCTCTGGGGCTGTCATAAAGTCCTGTGCTGCTCTGACCTGGCAGAAGGGAAGTCACTAGGCAACCTAACTATCAGGAAACCTCCATGATCCTGCTTATCCTTGGACAGGGTGTTTCCATAAGAGTGTAGTTTTGGCATGATTGCCTTGCCCAAACAGCAAAGATCTTTTCCTTGTACTAGCCCATATTCTAACTGAGCATTGAAGAGCTATGGCTCCAGAAACTCTTGCCCTGCTGACTCTGCACTGATTTTCCCAAGAAGACATGTTCCCACTTTCTCTCAGTTACCCCCAGTAACACACCAAAATAAATCTCCTGTAGCCCCCTACCTGCATTGTACTCCTTGCATGGTTTGAGAGCCCTATCCTTTGCAGACAGGCATGCTGGCACCCAGGGGAAACCACCACCCTTAACTGTCCTAAGTCCTACCTAGGCAGACCCATGCTTTTTCTGAAGACAAATGTAGTGTTAAATCACTTTGGTCCTCCTTTGTTTACTCTGAAGTATTTTTCACCAAACAGAACCACCCAGGTAGAGAGAGAGGAGCTGGAGAGCTTCCAGGAATGCAGTAATGCTCCAGCCCTGACTCTCAGCTGCCCCTCTGGAGCCCAGAGCACTGCAGTGCTCCCCAGAGCATGGTACCACAACAGGCAGAGCTGCTGCTCATGCCTGTGCCACCAGCAGTATACATACATAAATGTATGAACATATTATTCCTGGGGTCACATTTTCCCTCCTGAGGTCTGTCCTTGCACTTCAGTTCTCCTGTTCATCTCTCTATCAAACATATGCAGGTGTGGGGATTAACAAATTTACCAGGACAGATGGATTACTTTTAATGGTAAAAATCTGTTACCTACCAAAAGAAGGAAAGATGTTTGTTCTCCTCTGGAAATACATGAGGAATAAAACCACAGCCAAAACCATTAATGAATGTTTTTTTAGTCTGAATCATTCTCTCTCAGACTGCCTTGAGGCGTAAGAAGAGATCTGCCTGCAATTACCAAAGCCTAGGAGCATACCAGGATAACCTCCTTCCCCAACATGAAGCCTTCAATCGTACTATTGAAAATGACGGTTGTTGTTGCTATTGCATTTCACTGATGTTATGATTTAGAGCCTTGTCTTACACCTACTGAGGAGAAAAGACAAGCTCCACCACCTTCTGGGAACCCCCATGCTCTTCCAAGTTCTCTTTGAGATTGTTTGGTTTAGGTTTGTTGGTTTTTTTCATTTTCCCCAGGAGACCTTTGTCTGTGCTATTACAGATTCACTACATCTATCTTATCTTCATTTCAGTATTTCTGTCCTTTTTAAAGATCCCTTTACAAATACTACTTACACCATCTTGATAGCAGCTTTTGATTCAGAACAACGAGGTGAGTTCTTAATGAAATTTGTGCATCTGTGTATCCTTGGATAATATTCACAATAAGCCCAAAATAGCTACCTAGAGAAAGAGTGAAGAATCTGGAAAGAAGAGGAGAGGAGAGAAACAACAAAAAGGACAGATGAAAAACAAAAGTATGCAAAATGATTGCACTGCTTTGCTCACACAATTAAAAAGCATATCAGAGGAAAACAGTTAAATTAGTTCACTGAGCATATATAGGAGTTTTAAAGCTCTATTGTCAGTTCAATTAAAAAGATACCCTAACAACAGCACACTGATTTATAAAGCAGATGACATTCTCCAGCAGCCTGAGATGGTTTCTCTGACACCAACAGCAGCCACCTCCTCCTGCTTTCCTTGTTCTTTGGAGCATTATAGACTACTCAGGATGATTTCAGACTGTCAGGGCTCAAAACCAGCTGTTCCTTTTCTGGAAACCAAACAGCCCAGCCTTCCACTTTCTATGGCAACAACAGTGAGCCCTTCGCAATCTGACCTGCCGAGGAAAACCTGCTCTTAATTAAATGTTAATTGCCTTAATGCAGTATGCATTATGTAGAAAAACGCAAGTTATTTTAATCTGTATTTTAAAGAACACATCTGAGGCAGAAAGTGCATGGCAGAGGTACCTTATAAATTGACAGATATATATTGCTTTTGTCCCTTTGGTGTTAGAAGAGGGTCCTATGGGTTTAATAGATGTGTTGTTCTATTATTTTTCAGACTTTCAGGTCTCTTTCAGACAATTTAATTTTATTTCTATCCAAACACAAATGCACCATTAATAGCCAAGTTTGAATGATATTAAGATGCATTTTTAAAATCACATCAATTATTTATTTTTATTTTAAAATATGTCAGGACCTGAGTCTTTCTAATTCCAGCAGACAGTGTGTGTGATTTGATTGAAGGATCTTTATTCCTGGGTACATACAAACACCTTTGTGTTGCTCCCTCTGTGGTAGGCAGACGCTCGTACAGCCATTCTGGGGGGTCATGCCACTTTCAGCACCCTGGGGAATATAGGATTGTCAGCTTCTAAATTTGAAGGGCTTCTCCAGAGCAACCTGCCTCCCTCCCACAACATTCTGCTCAAACACCTTGCCTTCCCTTAAACTACTTAGCACCTGGGCAAAAAGACCCCATTACTGCAGCAGTTTTTCTGCCAGGACCTGAGGAGACTTGACCCAGGCCCTGAGGAGATTTTCCAACCCCAAGGCTGAGGTGATGGGGATGAGAGGAACTAGAAAGCACAAACTTTTTAGATGTGTAGGGGAACAACTTCATAGCTCCTTGCTCTGGCCAAAATTCATTGTAATGGCTGTCATGGGCACAGGAGGGCCCAAAGGTTCCTCTCTGGGGATGGATGGGTATGTTACACTGCTTTTTCTCCTGGCCAAGTTTATGGTTGTATTTTCCCTTAGACTGCTGCAAATGCCATGATGGTCTGTGCAGGGCATGCAACAGAAATGCCAACACAATAAAAAAGAAAAAATTTACTCCCATTAACTTTTGGCTGACTCAGGAAGCAGTGGGGATGAAACAAAGTATCCCACAACGAGTGCTTGTGAAAAATCACTGATCATGTACCTATGTTGCCCAAACTGTCTTCTGGGAAGAATAAATTGTGCAGGGATATAAAAGACAGACGTGATAGCATCAACCATAAACATGTCACTCTCCCCTCTTCCCTTCTTTAACTTATCTGCAATTCACAATGGCAAAATACCAAAGTTAACAGTAGGGAAGCTGTTCAGCTTCTTAGCTGCACAAACAGGTAAACTGAAGCTGATGAAGTTCTGCTGGTTTGCACTAGCAGCAAATGCCACTTAAAATAAGCTGTATACATGCTGCAGCGGTCTCATGGGGATGTGGGAATACCTGCTTCTGTGATTTGATGCAAAACTGTTTACAGCCTCAGAATTTAACCCCCTAGACAGGAAGCTGCCAGAAGAAAGATGTCAGCAGAGGCAAATGCTGTCGGGGAAGCAACGGCACTGCCAGCACAGCCCAGGGGCCTGCCTAAACACAGAGTAGCATCCATTCCAGAGACCCGAGCCTCTCTCAACCACATCTGGGTTTGATCTCCAATGGTCACAAATCTGGGGAGTGTCTCAGTGGTTTTGGACTACTACATGCATTATTTTTCTCATCTTAAAGCTGCCCATGTAGAGAAAAACACAAGACTTCAGTAACAGTTACCAGCATGATTTGCTTTTATTACCTTTCTGTTCAAGACCCTTGTTTCCCCTTGTAGCATGTCAAATTGCCCCCAAAACCATATTATACAGCAGAGAAATGTCGTTCACACTTCACTGGCTATTGATTTACTTTACTTATTGGCACAAAATCAGCCTGAGATAAACATTTTGTCCCCCATTTCCACTATTGTAAGCGATATAGTTCACTGCAAGATAGGCAAACCCCAATGTGCGGGGTCACAATTCGACATGGCTTTCTAATCAATGTGTGAAAAATTACCTAATGAATAATGGGTTGCACATTTCCACAAACAAATTAACCAGGGTGAGACTGAAACTAATGATTATATTTATCTAATGTAATTTCACATCTGTTACTAGAGCTAGTAATTTTTTTTCTCTCCATAGCATCCTTAGAATTGCCGCCTCGCTTTTGAAAGACAGACATTTTACATCCATTCAAACATATAACGTTCAAGTTTCTTATATATATATCATTTTAAAACTGCAATATATTTGGGAAGTTTGTTATTATTTTACAACGTTTTCTGGGGGTTGAACGGCCTTCTAAAATGTGGTATGGTTGTTACACCACAGAGCCAGGGTGCTCCAACTGACAACACCTGCCATACAGGGAACAGCAAAAGTGACCTTTTCCCCAGTATAATACCTGATAATTATCACTGGAGTTAAGCTAATGTTATTTGCAGATTCTAAGGTTTGACAGTGGGAAGAAACCTCACAGTCATGTTCTTTTTCTTCTTTTTATAATAGATTTGTGTTTTCCTGATGAAATTATCAGTTTCCTGGAATCTGACTGTTGACCCCACACATATTCAGAAAGTAGCCAGGACTGGATGCAGCAGGATCTTCTCAGAATGGGGAAAGCAATTGACTCTGTGGGGTTTGCTTTCCAGCTGGGGGTTTTTATTCTCCAGGTAAATTAAATATTTTGCTTGGGGTGACGAAGTTGCTTAGGCACCCTCCCTGGCCTTCAAAACATGAGGCATTAACTTTCTGACCCTCTCCCAAGAGACGTGTTTCAAGGAAGGGCTTGCAAGATCACCAGGGAAGGACAAAGAGGACGATGGTGGGGTTTCCTCCCCTGAAGTTGGCTCACCTCAATCCCCATGGGGGAAATAGAGCTCCCCTTGCATCAGCCACCTTCATTCCTACTGCAGGGGGCTGTGTCTGCTCTGTAACTTCCACCAGCTTCCAGCTGTCTTTAAAGACATTGCAAGAAAAGCAAGAGTCTCCAAATGATGTCACTGCTTGAGTCAACATTATTAAACAATTTCACAACCTGTCTCAGTGGTGGTGGCAGCTTTCATAAGGATTTATTATCCAGAAAGGGAAGAAGAGAGGGGGCTGAGAGTGCACAGAGGTTTGAAAGTCATTGTACCGAGAGTTTAATTATTGTATTTTTCACTGAAGTTGAAAGTATTGAGGAAAATCTAGCCAATTTCATATTACCTCATTTGATTAAAGAAGTTGTATGATTGTTCAGAGTGTGTAATTGCCATTCAGTACAGCTGAGCTGAAAAAAAAAATTTACTTCACATCCTTAATACTTGGCGGTATTTTGTAGCTTCATTGGACTAGCCAAACAAAACTGGGAAAATAGAACCAGCTTTATTCCGAAAATATTCTGGAAATTGTTTTGACTGAAAATTATGGTAACTCAATGTGTGTTTCTGTTTGGATTTGTGAGTATGTGCTGTTTTTAAAAGTATATGTTTACATTATCACCATTGTGAAGAGTCCTCTCTACAACAATGTTATGCATAGGGCAATATATAACTTCACAGGTGGGCTTTCAAATCACAGGAAATAAAGAGTGACACAATATCATGTTTATTACATGGAGTAAGATATGCAGACATCCTGAAGTTCTGTGCCTTATAAGTCTAAAGTGATGTTTTGCTTTTTAAGTACTCTTCTGTATTTGGCTTCTTTATTAAGAACAAAGACTCTAAATGTGTACTGCTACAAATACTTCTTTTTTTAAAAAAAAATGAGAGCAGATAGCCCTAATTCCTTCCAATGTTTGTTCCAGAAATAAACAACTTTGTTTTACCCAGAAGCTTGTAGGACAGCTGAGGAACATTCTGTCTGGGTCACTCTTAAACTGTATGGTTACAAAGTACACCTCTGGATATCTTGATTAGGAGACTTCTTGTTCCACCAGCTACAGAAGAGTTGTCCATGTACTACTAGCACATTACCTAATGAAAAATGGATTGCACATTGCTACAAACAAGTTAATCAGAGAAACAGACGCTATCAAGTGTCAGCCAGCCTGGCAATGGTTGAGCTGCATCCTTCTGTGGGAGCATCCTCTGCAGCAGCTTGTTAATCCCCGCCTGCGCAGTGGAGGACTCTGGTGTAACACTTGAAGAGGAGTGTTTCTGACCTCTGGAGGGTGAATGGACTGGGATAACACCAGTGCCTCCATTTGCTCATGGAGATTGAGATATGTGCTGCCACTGGGGGAGGCAGGAGGTGTGTAGGTGCCAGGCACGTCCCTCTGCACTGGGACAGCTGAGCATCCTGATAGTCACCACCTGGCTCACAGGTAACTTTGGTGGAATTCTGGGGCATGTGTGATGGCAGTTGAAAAACAGTGTGAAAATAGAGCCCAACGCACTAGAGACAAACTTGTTTGTAGCCACCCTGTCCCAAACACTTGATTGCCCAAATTTATGACTTTTCCTAAAGCACCTTCTTTTCCCTACTGTGAGCATGATGACTGTAGTGTGTCCTGGGCTGCCACAGTCTGCAGAAGCCACACAGTGGGAGGGCTTTGACGAGGCATGAAAAACCCAGGGATCTCTTTTTTCCTGAGGACCACTGTGACAGATAAAGGTAGAGTTGCTTAGGGACTGAGCTCAGGAAAACATTTGATGCCTGCTGATAACAAGCATATTCACTCAGTTATTTTTGCTTCTCCTTTATCCAGCACATGTGCTTCAGTTAATGACTCTTAGCCTAAGTTAGGCTCATTCAGTCCTGAAGATAAAACTCAAAACAAGCAATTCCTGTTTTAATAATAATTCACTGATTGCTGCATAGGTGTTTGTTGCTGGAGAAAGTAGTGAACTTTGTTGACTGACGAACACAAAGCATGTTGATGCAAACACAACACAGAGCTGTCCAGAGGGACTCAGAGCACTTATAGTGAAAGCGCACCAAAAATAAACTAAGCATCAGTTTTTCCAGCAGAGGCAGTCTGAGTGTCTCAGCCTGAGTCCAGAAGGAGGTCACACAAGAGAGGCATGGCGTGACGACAGCCTCCGTGCCTTTTCATGATAACCTGGCTGCACCACTTGTGTTTCTCATTTTCCCTCTGGTACAAATTTCTCACTGAGGGTTTTGACAATTTTCAAATACTGTCATGGAGAGTGTGACAACATGAAATGAGAGTAGAGCACAATGATGCAGTAAATAGTTACATTATTAGAAAGGCAGATGCTGGCATTGAAGCAGGGTTGTTGGCCTAAAAAAAATAGATTAGGAGGGAGAAAATAGAAAAAAATCTGTGAGATATCAGAAGCAGTTGATAGCGTAATAACATTCATATGCAAGCAAGGGTTTTCTGTGGCAATGTGAATCAGCTCACATGCTAATATGACCAGTAAATAAAACCATACTAGGATTCTGCAGTTGATATTATTACTCACCAGATACAACTCCAGGCCAGTGAATCATGTCAGGGGATTGCATTTTGGACTCCAAATCCTGACACTGCTACCCAATAGACAAGACAAAGTCCTTCAGCAGTGCTTGAGTAACATCCAGCTGTCTACAGAAAACCTATATTCATCATAAACTTGCTAGGTTTTTTTCCTATTGTCTTATCCTTGTCACTCCTTAGAGTCCTCAGAGACACACCCTGACTGAGTGCATGGATACTGCAGAAATTTAGGACTTTTGAATGTGCTGCACTACTTAAATTGAAGTCAGTGAGGCTGCTGCAGCCTGGTCCTCCACTTAGGCAATTGTGAGGAATGGGTTCTCCTCACACTGTGAAAGTTGTTGCTCACCTCTTATGCCTATTGTCCTCTGCCCAAAGTTCTATAAATTACAGTCTAAATTCAGCTCATGAGAATGAACTTAAGAGTATTGGAGGATTTTCTACATGCTTCCAGGGTCCAATGACTCATGTAAAAATCTGGTATTCTGATTTTCTGAGAATAAAATATTCTCTGAGAATCTAATATTCAGAAAACCTGGACACCAATAACCCCAGTTTGAAGAGTTTCAGGATCCACTACCTCAAAAATTAACCCCAACTGTATTGATGCAGGCACCAAATAACCTGTGAATTTGTGCAAAGGCAAACTCACCTTTAACAAATGTACGAGTGCCGCTATAATCCTTTGTAAAGCCATGGTAAGTGAGAGCCACTTGTTCTGTAGGATAATGTTGTAGACCAGAACAGTCAAAGCAATATGTCAGCTGTCTGTGCTTAAATGCAGCATGTTGCATTGTGGGCATTTCTCCATAGGAATGCAAACAGAGAGAAAATTTCACGTGTTGCTTTCTTGCACATGGCAGGGCAGACTCAGAAACAAACAGAGGCATCCCATGGAAGTACTCCCTGGCAATGTTAGTCTCTCAGAACCTGAGAAGTAATGGCCTGGCCCCATGCACAGCTACTCTGGCCAGCACGTCTCAGCTAGAGTGCAGGTGGGACTCCAGCTGCCTTTGCCAGTCAAACTGCTTCTCTGGGAGCCTCTAGAGAAAGTGCTGAGGCAAACAGGACATCTTTGGGATTTTCCACTGCTGCACAGACTCTGATACAAGGCAGGGCCAATTAAAATTGCCCTGAGTAAGTTGAAGGAGGAAGGCTTTTGCAACTAAACAATTTGCTGATGAGTCAAGTGCCATATGGTTTGAATTTTTTTCTGCCAATTTGGAAATGAGAAGACCTAGATGTAACCTAGATATATCAAAGTCATTTCATGGAGGTTCACCAGTTGAGTGGTACCCATCATGACAGCTGAAGGTGAGGGCAAAGAGCATAGCCAGGAATGGTGCTTCAATTTGCTTTTCCCCTGGAGTGATTCACACAGGTAGTCACAAGAGTATGTGATGTGTCAAAATCCCAGAGGCAGCAGTGAAAGCAGGAGCAGGCAGGTAGATAATCTTTCACATAGAGAGTCATAAACTGCTTTGGATCTGTAGTGGGTCTGGCTGACATAAAGTTCATTTTCCCACAGTAACCCTCACAGTGCTGTGCTTTGCATTGCTATCTTAGTCTGAAGCTTCAGGCAAAATATAAGGATCAAAATGAGATTTAAACATTAGATGGGGCTTTGTGTCTTGGTATAAAAAGCAGCTCTGGAATGACTGGACAACTGCAACACTAAAAGTGGCCAGCTGCAGTTAAAGGAAAGCAAAGATTTGTGTATTCGTATAGATTATAGATAGAGCAAGCATTATTTGATAAAGAAGAAAGTCATGAACTAGTTGAGGAGTTTGATAAGAAACTAGAGAAAAAAGAGCATTAAAACTGATGAAATTTGGCCGCTTACATTACTTGAAGAGGAGACTTAGGTATCAAAACACTTAGATGCTTTTCAAACAAGTACCTGCAACACTGGATACTTTCATTTAGTGGGTAATGGTGCAACCAACTGCTGTAAGAGTTTTAACACTAAGGAAGATGTGTGTGGAAGGCACCAATGAGCAACGGGCTAACTTTGTGGTTTGGATTGACTATAGAATCCATGGGTGAAATCTATAGATTTACACCCTATTGAAGAGGCCAAGAGAGGGCATGATAAGGAATGAATGACTGTTGGAGCAATTTATTGTAGACAGAACAAGAATCACCTTTGACTGAAATGAGAAAGGTCTGGTTTAAGTGAGGATACAAAGCACGTGATGGGTCAGAGGCAGCAGATTCTTGTGTGAGATATGAAGACAAGCCAGACCAATTAGCTAACAACATAGGGTCCTGCATCCTTTAGAAAACATCTCCTTTGTAGCTGTCTCTCTCTAGACAGGGTCCCCCAGAGCCCAGCAGCATTACCCACGCTGGCAGGGATCAGTCCAGTCACAGTTTGAGCAAACATGAGCTTAAAATTGCAGAGCAGTTAAAGCAGAAAGGGCAAAGTGGTGGTAATATAAAATATAGTGGAATTATCTTCATGTATTTCTTACAGTAATTAAAATTTAAAGAATAAAGTATGAGTCATTTATTTGCTACCAAGACCTGAAGATCCCAAGCTTACAACAAACACAGTTGTGGGTGTTAATTACTGCTTGAAATAGACAAAAAAGATTAGAGCCACAAGCTGCACCAAGTGTAATTCTTTATTTTGTAATTTAATATTCCTCCCTTTTCATTTCAATGCATTTTTATATGTCTGACCTTCTGTAGACTCTGCATTTTGTTCTCCAGTTGAAAGAGCAAAGCTGGTTAATTTCTGGTGACATTTTGTAGCCACGTAGAGACTTTTTACACTTGGACTTGTTTATAAATCTGAATTCAGTGGATATCTCCCCAGCCACACAAGCCTGTAAAGCTGGATGATGTTACTGGAATGAGAGCCTATTCCTTTCCAGGGACTCCCTGAGGGGAGTTCACTCTGTTCTCAAGGGCCCAGTGAAAAGTACCCCATAATGACTTTAGCCATGGCAAACAGCTGGACCACTCTATGTCTTCCTCACACGTCTCCTACTCTCCCAGTGTACCATTGACTACATGGGTTGTGAGTATGGCACAACCAAACCCTTCAGATTCAATGGCAAGGGGAGTCTTCGTGTTACAGACAAATCAAGTTTTGCCTGGACTTTAGTATAAGGCAGGAATCTCAAAATTACAGCCTTCCAGTACACAGGAATTTCATTAGTAATGTTTATGCCTTGAAACGGGGACTTGTGCTTCCTGTAATTATCAGACACCAAAACCAGAGGAGGATGCTTGGAGCCGTCCAGAAATGGTCTTTAAAAAGTTAGCAAAAAAATAAACCTTAAAAGCTTGTAAAAGAGCCACAGGGAATCATAGCTGCCACTTAAATTATATTAAAGGGCAATAAATTGAAACCAGTAAAAAAGAAATGTGTCCTTACAGGGTGCATTGTCAGCTTATGAAATTCACTGTAGCGGGAGGTCAGTGAAAGAAAGTCCATAGTTTGTTTTTTTCCCAAAGCACTTTTTGGATCACTACCATGATGCTTCCAGTGCTGAGAGAAAAGGCTAATCAAACTTCATACTCCAAGGCACAAACTGTCTATGGGGGTCAGGAGAGAACGTCACCCTCAGAGACAGCGTATTAAGCATATTCTGCATTTTCCCTCTCGACCTTTGAAGGAGGATAAGGATCTCTGTAGAATGGTTATATAACCTCCACAGGCAAATTCTGCGCAAATGCCTCTGGATTCCTTGCTCCTGGGGAGGAGTTCTCCTCTGACAGATTTCAACACCTCTAAAAGCATAATTCTAGCTCTGAAAAATTTATTTAAGAATTAGCATTGATGAATGATGCAACATAAAGGTGCAGCAGCACTCTTGAGCCCCAAAGACAATCATGGGAGAAGCTGAAACACACACAATTTATTGGCAAATAAGAGAGGCAACCTCCCATCCATACCATTGTACAACATCCCAGGCAGAAGACAAAGACAGGCTCATCTGTGCATGAGCCCCAGCTTTAAGAATCGTGGAGGGGAGACAATCTCCTACCAGTTTTTTCTCTGAGGAGAAGAACTAAATCTCACAGAAGGCCTTACATGGCTATTCATAAAGTCCCTCAAGTACATCTTAAATAAAAGTATGCTGGTTAATCAAGCAGCATCTCCTGCCACATTCGAAGCTAGACCATCCCCTTTCACTCTTGCTGCTATTCATGTTGTGATCAGGTGAAAAATTAAAACTGTTTTACCTACTGTGCCCTTCCACCACCACAACCACCTCTGTTTTTCTTTCCCGGGTCCATCGGTGCAACGGTGATGATTGGTCCATGATATTTTGAAGTTTAATAGGAGCCAGTGGGTTCTACATCTGTTTCTCTGAGTTAAGACATGGCTATCAGCTGTCCAATAAATTTTTGGGTATATCACATGCATTCATGAAGTCAAATAGACTCTCAAACACCAGGTCTTACCTCCTCCATGGCTGGATGAGCTCATGTGGCATGAGGTGTGGTCAGATACTTGAATGTGATTCATGTGTGATCCTCCTATATCTTTCAGAAAAAAAAAGCTTTTCACTGTGAGAAAGCTGAGTGGCAGAGCAATTTTGAGTACCAACCCTGCAAATGCTCACACATGCATCTGCTGAATTCGCTGCCAGGTCAGTAAGGGCTTCAAAGACTGCTGGGAAAGAGTCTTTACGTCTTTGTCTCTACTGTCCAAGCAGTAACTCTATTTCAGCTATCAAACAGTAGAAACATACCTGTGACTTTACAGGTTGCTAATTTCAGAGGATTCCTCTCCCATTCACTTCTGTGTCCTCTGGATTTTTCTTATGTTTATAACACACAATTCCTTTGTTCTCCTTTTCATCTCTATGCTGAAAGGCCACCTTTCCCAGACCAACCACCCTGAGCTCAGCCTTAACAGCAGGTAAGAGGTGGTCATCTCCCTGCCAGAGCTTGCTTTACAGTGAAAGGAATCTTAATTCCAGCATTGGAAAATAAGAAGATTTTGTTATTAGCTGTCATGTTAATAATTTAGAAAATACTGCCAAATCACCGTGTTCTCTCAGTTCTCTCTGAACACAGCTGCAAACTGCATTAGATGTTAGAATGAGTGGATATATTTCAGATGAAATATTTGTACTGAATTATTAGAGTAGTCTGTATTACAAAATTACTAATAAACATTGCTTCTGGCTCAATTTAGCCTGAACTCAGTGAACCTAACCAGTGGTGAGAAATCAAAAACTCTGAAATACCTGATGAATGAATCTAACTAATCAAGAAGCCCTGCAGGAAGTAGATGCCAGGATTAATGAGCCAGTGGTTTCACCATGCCATGCTGTTATTTCTTCACATAAATGCCCTCAGATGAGATTACCTTTGTCATGAAAAGGAGAAAAGGAAGGTTACATACTTTCAACTGACAGGTTAACTGCCATACCTCCATTACTGCAAGATACATTTTCATGTGCAGAGATTTTTATTCTGAAAAATGAAAATTTAAATACCACAACACAAATTAAACCACATTTTCATTTCTAAGAGCAGGGATCATTACTGCTAGTACAATAATATAATCCATGCTGCGATGTTGCCTGATCCCTTGCCTTGCACAAACTTTCTTCCCTTATTAGTAATTGCTCAGTGATTGCAATCTCCAGCAGTGGGTAAGAGCAGATTCTGCCTTCCATGGGGATTTAAGCAGAGGAAGAGAGGAGAGAGAGAGTGTCAAAGCATTTCATCAAGAGAGCAAATGAAAGGTTCAGTGACATTATCTTTATGTATATTCCTTAGACATTAGGGGTGATGTTGTGTTTAGAGGAA
Source organism: Camarhynchus parvulus (assembly GCF_901933205.1). Lineage (NCBI taxonomy): Eukaryota > Metazoa > Chordata > Aves > Passeriformes > Thraupidae > Camarhynchus > Camarhynchus parvulus. The sequence continues at coordinate 46,873,564 of NC_044601.1, forward strand.
AGTAGAATTACATGAATATGTGCCGTCGTGGAAATGAATCCATACATAAGAACATAAATCTCAGTCTACTTACACACTGTGTGGAACAGCTTAAGGCTAAAATGCACCTTAACATAAGCAAATAAGCCCAGCTTGTAACAGCCCCAGTGCCTGGTGTTACCTACTTAGTCAGTAATAGGCTAATTGTTATTCAGCATAACTATTCCTTCTCAATTTGTATGGAATTCATTCATTTATTTTGATCACTTTATGTGAATGAAGCAAAGCTGTTCATGTTGTTAGATAGAACTGCTGTTCGTGCTGTTTGATTTTTAGCTTTTAACATCAGCAAGATTAAGACTTTATAGAAAAACAATTCAGAAAAAGCGTGTAGCATATGTGAGTGAAGCCTGTGGTTTCCTTCCTTCCACCCATGTTAAACACATAAGAGCATCAGCTTAGATGTTTTATGCTGCAAAGCTTCAGCAGATGCTAAGGGTACATATAATTTCAAAAATCTCCAGGACTCAGAACACAAGGATCTATTGCTATGGAAACAAATCAAATTTGTATCAAAGTTGTGTAGGATCAAAAAGCTTTGCTCATAACCAGGACTACAATTGCATAGAATATGGAGGAAATGATGGATGTTCTAAGAGCGAGTATTAAACTGAAGGACCTTTGTAAGGCCACTTTCACAGAGCTGCAATGTTCAGTGTCAAGAGTTGGATCTTACAGGTTGTGTCTCAATCTCCTACCCCCAGCCAGAAAGAGCATTTTTCTCCACCATTAAAAAGCACATCTTTTTTTAAGATCTTCCATATCACACTTTACGACACTCCTACATCATAAAGCTGTCTTGCCTATAGCAATATAAAGCAGCTGTAAAAATTAGGTGCTTGTAAACAACCATCCATACATTTGGAAGAAGTAGAGTGAGATTTGCACTCTTCTGCAAGTAAGTGGAGACCTTTTGCCCTCCTGGCAGGCCACACCATGGGGAAGAGAACACAGTGGAACTGGGAAGACCAAGGGACATCCCAGCTGACTGCTACTCCCCTTGGCCCATGCAGGGTCACCGGTTGGATAGGGAAGCAGGAGGTTCTCCAACCAGCTCGGATCCATAAGCAGCCTGTGTGCTCATGCCTTTGATGGTTGAACTAAACTGAACACAGATCTCAACCTTGGAGCCAAGCACGGGTGTGGAGGGGCAGCTGCTCTGCCCGAGGCTGGGCTGGGGACTAGAGGCAGGACTGGAAGGAGAGCAGAACATGGTAACTTCTTTTCCCAAGTGCTACTGTGGTATGGGACTTGTCTTGCCTATCCTAGACTACCTCAGGTGGAGCATCCTGGTTTGCTACAGCACCTGCAGGAGCAGACTCCTGCAGGAGGGTGTAGGGCTCTTTCTTCAGGTGACTCCCAGAGGACTCACTTGTGGTCTGGATCACCAATAATTTATTCTGCTTTTATTTCTCTTTTAAATTAAATATGCATATGTAATATGCACTTTGGAGCGGGCAAGGACCCTTCTGCGGGTGCCTATGGAGTCGTGCACTCTCAGGTGTGTAATTAAGAGGTGTGTAATTGATGTACAAGGAGAAGAGATCTTAGAATATTGCATAAAAGGCAAGGGTGAGGGGGGAAGAAGAAAAAAAGAAGCCCAAACCTGGCTGTATGATGCTTGGCAATGTACTGCGTTTCTTTTTCCCACCATATCAAAGTTTGCACAGGAGTAAAGCAAGAGTTCTCCCTTTCATGGGGCTTGCCTTCCAGCAGTGTGCCCTCATTTCACATTCCGTAAAACTGATCACGTCCCCACTGCCTGCCTGCCTGCCCCAGCCCCCGCTGACCCCCTCTCCTTCATCCCTTGCCTTGCCCTGCTTCACCACAGAACTTTTTGTTACTCGCACTTTAAAGGCCAACCACACAGAAAGATTAACAAAAGTTTATTAATCATGAAGTATTAAAATTGTGACAAGTGAAAGGCATCAATGCAAAGTTAAGCAAGCAAACTATCCCCAAACTTGTGACAAAGGACTCAGTGAATACCACAGAAGGAAGTCCTGTCTATTTTTTTTTTTTTTGCCTGCAGTTGAAGACACCTCTCATATCTCACACGCCACATCAAAATCTATAATTCTTCATATCACATACTGAAAATGACTTTATTTATCCATTCACATTAACTTGATATAAACGTGTCCGGAAAAGTCAAGTAATATGTTTTATATTAGCTCAAACATTTATTAAGTAACCCAAAATTCAATAAATAAGCACAGACAGTAAGTTAAAACATATCACGAATAGACCAGTATGTAACAAGAATGCTTTATCTACACAAAACATCCTATTTCACATCGTTTGTTCATTCCTCCAGTGGCCCTGCCCTGCGGCGGGGTGACCGGCACATGCAGGCGGGCGGGCCGCGGGGCCGAGCCGGGCCGGGCCGAGCCGGGCCAGGCGGGGCGGGGGGTGCGGCGGCACCTCCGCCGGCGCTGCGGAGGGACAATAGCAGCAGGAATGTAAATAAATGCGTAAATAAAGGTAGGGAGGATCGGCAACTCAACTGTCACGAAATCAAAGATCCGAAAAAGGGAAGCGCTCTTGCGCGCTTTTTTCTTCCCCCTTTTATCCCCTTTGTTTTTTACAAAAAGAAGCTTTAATTTTTTTTTCTTTTTACCCCATCACATTCGCTGTCGCTCATTAATGCTTAATCAAAATGGATTTGATTCTCTCTGGGGTCTCTCCGTGCCTTTTCGCGAACCCGCCCGGCCGTCCCCCGACGGCGCCCTCACAGCGGAAGGAGCCAGCGGCAGGTCGCCGCTCCTATATAAACCATAAAAATAATTAAAACAGAAACAAAAATGCATTTCGTTGCAAAGCCAAAGCCGGACGGGCGGACGGCGGGAGAGCCGGGTCGTGGCGACGGAGGGAGGCCGAGCGGGGCTCGGGGCGGCCGCGCGTCCTGCCGCCGCCGGGCGGGGCGGGCCTCGGGGCACAGGGGTGCGCGGGTGATGCGCGGGGGCACAGGGGGCTTGGGGAGGGTCGGGGGTGTTTCTCGGCCCACAAACCAGTCTGTTGGTGTCTGATTTCAGATCCTGAGTCGACTCCCTGGTAAGTCGGGTGGGGGAAGGCGGGGGTGCGGAGCGAGGCGGGGGCGCGGGGCGAGGCGGCGGCGGCGGGGACGGGGGTGGCGCGGGGCGAGGCGCCGGCCATTAGGTGAAACTCATGGAGACTGTGTGCTCTAGTGCTTTGCGGCGGAGGGAGGCGATGCTGGTTCCCCGCCACACGTCGCTGCTGTCCGGGGAGCTGCAGAGCTGGGGAGAGCCCGTCACGTTGCTGGGGCCGGGCAGGGAGGCGGGCACCATGCCGGGGAAGGCGGGCTGGTAGAGGTGGGACTGCAGCCCGGCGCCGTTGGAGCCCGCCAGGCTGTTGGAGAGGCCCATGGAGTTGGGCGGCGGGCCGGCCGCCAGGCTGCACTGGGACAGGGACTGCGCCATGGCTTGCTGCCGTCCCAGCGCCGGCGGCAGCGGCAGCTGCGACACGCCGGGCATGGCGGCGGCGGCCCAGCGCGTGTCGTTGGCGTGGAAGGAGCACAGGCTGTCCCCCATGGCGGCGGCGGCGGCGGCGGCGGCCGAGGGGAACTGCGGCAGCCCCGGCGTCGGCAGCAGCGTGCCCGGGGCGCGGAACACGTTCGTGGTCTTCTTGCGCTTCTTCCACTTGGCGCGGCGGTTCTGGAACCAGACCTGCGGGCGGCGGGCAGCGACACGCTCCGTTAGCCACCACCACCCCCCGCAGCCGGGACCCCCGCCCCGGCTCCCGCCGCCCCCCCCAGCCTCGCCCCTGCCGGCCACAGTCTCTGCACGCCCGCAGCCCCACGCGCGTCCCCATCACAGGTTAACGAAACCGCTGGAACTTTTTATAACGAAAGCAATCGATTTGTCCGTCCTGGGCAGGAGACTCCAGGACAGGAGCCTGGCCTTCCCACGGGGTGGGGGGGGGGGGGGAAAAAAAACCAAACCAAAAAACCCCGACCAATCTACGGCTCTGGGCCTTGCGTGGACGCGCTCCCGAGCCGCCTTCGGAGCGCGGCGGGCGGAGAGCCCTGCCCCGGGCCAGCCGGGCCCGGCCAGGAAACCCTCGCTCGCACCAAACCGCCCGCGCTTGGGTTTAAAAAAACCCCAAAACATAAAACCGAACCTATAATAACAAAGCCAGAGGTGGTTTAGGTGAGTGGGTGCTCGTGGTGGCACCGTGGCACGGATGGTTTGGTGGGTCTCGCTGCACCGCGGCCGAAAGCAAGCGAGACAGTCGTGAGCCCGGAGAGAGCGCGTCCACCCGGAATCCGAGGGAGCGCAGTGACCGTCCTGCCGGATTCCACCCTCTCAGGCTCCATAGGCGGACTGAGAAAGGCGGACGCCAATTAGCAGGAATGAACTACCGTGAGGGAGCTAAATATTATATGAATAATCGAAAAATCGCGTTCAATTATGTTTTAGGGTTAATAGTCAAATTGCGGCTACAAAATCTTTTTATGTTTCATGGTTTGCTGATGGTGTAAAGAATCTCCATCAGGTCTGATCGCCTAAGTTCATAGTTACACTGCATATGCTTTTAAAATGTGAATGTTTCCAGTTGAAAACTGGTGCATGACAGATTAAAATGCAAGGAAAACCTGGGGGAGATTTTGAAAATGCACACATGATAACTCTAGAAATATATTAACCATGAGCATTTGGCAACTTTGAACTCCTTTTAAAATGCAACTAGCCCCTGAAAATTATTAATACAACAGTGAGAATCTAATGGAGGTTGGAATCTAAAAACCTACCTTGATGATATCTGCTGTTACAGTAATATAGACATACTGTAAATGTATTTTAAAATATATAGCCCATTTAATTCCCCAGCTATAAACGGGTGAGAGAGAGTGAAAGCAATAGAAAGGGAGACAATATCACTTTTGTTTTTCTTCTTCTTTTTTAAAAATGTTCTTTTTATTTTTTTTCTTTTTATTTCTTTTTTTTTTTCCTTTTAAGAAGCCGAAGCTTTATGAAGATCTCATTGGAATCCAGCGGATGATTAATGTGAAGATTTGGTAGGAAATCTGGAGAGCTGTATTAAAGCTCAGATCTCAGGTTCATTTCGATCAGCCAGCCGTGAACTCTGGGCCGAATTCATTACACTTTAATAGTGCTGGGAGAGGAAGAAAATGCAATTTCTCATTCCATTAGAAAACTAGAAAATACTCTCAGCTTGTCCCCTATTAAGATGTGGCAGGTGACGGGACCATTGTGGGGGACACGGTCAATGGAATTACAGCACATTATTTTTGTTCATATAAAATATTGGAAGGCAAGCCTGACTGTGCAGAAGTTATTTCACTGATTTAGTTTTTATGTAAATAAAATATTGAAAGTTAATTAATCCGTGCTAGAGACTAATGATTATGCTTATTATATTGCATTTGATCGCGTAATTTGCATGATTCTCGCATTGCTGCTTAATAAGCCATTCCAGGTTATAAATAATTCTGAAATTGGTTTCTAATAATGGCATGCTATAAAAAGAATGGTTTTATTACAGCAGCTTGAAAAGCAGAGCAATATCAGATGTGGAATTGGACTCCCGTTTAAGCATCAGCCAGTTTAATAATTATTTAAATGTATCATATACATTAAATACAGATCTAAAATGAGGAAAGTGGTGATTTATCCTAGCATCTAAAACCCTTAAAAACATATACAGCTGCTATAAATTAAGCATTTGGAGCATTCCTTAATCCGTGCGGAGCCCATATACTGAAAGGAATGTGAAGGCTATCTGTTAACTATAAAGAAAACTGTAAAGTACTCGTATAAGAGCATAAACTAATTATTATTTAATTTAAATTTGATCAAGGACTAGTGATACATCGGATTGTGAAGTAAATATATTAAATATTTTTTGCCTTAGATTACATAATGTTAATCATTTTGAAGTGTTAATTAAGAAGGTTATGTTGATCTGATTACTTTTTAAATTACAGAACATTGTTGTAAAAAAAATTAAATTGACACTCTATTAAACTGTTTTTATCAGCAGTCTCGAGCTATTAGCATTGGTTTAAGATTATGCCAAGGCCATTAAAACACTTTGTCTTTCTTTCTACGAATTTCTTTGATGTGCTGTTAGAAAATAACTATTTCCATTTTATATTTTACTTCATTTACCACACTCCTAATATTGAAATTGGTATCATTAACCTTTGGGAAACCCAATAAAGTTTAATAGACCTCGTTTTCTTTTTTTCATAGAGTCAGTTGTCCAATTATATTTTATTTGTGAATCTAATTTCTTTTTTAATTTAAACTAATTATAGTTCTGTGTAGGCTGAGTCAAATTGTTTTACTTTTTAAAAGCAGACGTGCTTTTTCTGTCACATTCAAGAACGGAATCTGTTTTCCTTCATAAAACGTTCATTTAGGGATTTTTCTTCACGTGTCTTTATTTAGCTGAGGATTTTAGCTGTGCTTGCCGATAGGGATTTTTGAACAGTGACTGCGCTGAAGTGCTTCAGCAGCGGCAGCCCCGGTACACTGTGCTGAGCCGGGGTGCCCATCCCACAAGTGCCTCTATTGTGCAGCCTGTCATTCCTCGGCATGGACTCGCCTAGAAAGTCGCTACAATAACCTTATGCACAAAAAAGCTGCGTCTGAGCAGTCTAGCGCTTTGCATCTTCTCCCCCTTTACCAAATTTCGTTTACATTTATTTGCCTAAATAGTTTCCTACTGTCCTCTGTGCATATATATATATATATGTCTATGTATGTATATATACGTATTTTAGAGAACAAAGTGCACCCTAGATGTTGAAGTTACTCACAACCCCCGCCGTTCCCAGGCATTATAAAAGCCAGTATGGGGAAAGTCCGAGTCCAAACACAACTGGCTTTTACCGAAGTGCCTTTTTACGAGCCGATATGCCTTCCCTCGCACCCCACCTCGGCTCTCAGGGCGGTGGGCTTTGGCGGGCGCCCCTGCCCGGCGCTGCCGCGGCCGTGTCGCCATCAGCACCCTGGACAGCGGCCTTGCCGTCGGCTACCTGGACGGCGGCCCCTCAGAAGGAGTCATTCCCGGTAGGTTCGGCTCGACTCTTAGCGCCGGGCTATTGAGAGGACTGAGACCGTTCTTCTCGGGTTGTCCCTCCCCGGACTCCCTCCAGCCACGGGTCGGGCCGTGGAGCTGAGGGAAGGTCAGCCCACGCCCCGCTCGGGACCACCGCGCTGCAGGTGGGTAGGATAAAGGAAAAGGGGACACCCCAAGGTGACACTTTTGCAGAGAAGGGAGCGACGCATGTCTGATTTCAAGGCTTTCTGACCAAACTGTTGCATTCAGGGGTGAATTATTTACCCGCCGTCGGGCTGAGGTTTGGGGCACCCACCCCCCTCCCCGTTGTGCCTGTCCTCGCCACCGGCCGGCCATGCAGCCGTCCGTGCGACTGGGGAAGGGCGGCAGGCGCTGCGCGGGGGCGGCTTTTCATACCTGCACCCGGGACTCGGTGAGACCGATGCGCAGGGCCAGCTCCTCCCGCATGAAGATGTCCGGGTAGTGGGTCTTGGCGAAGCTCCTCTCCAGCTCGTTGAGCTGCGCCGGCGTGAAGCGAGTGCGGTGCCGCTTCTGCTTCTGCTGACCCTGCTGCTGCCCGGCCTGGCTGGAGTTCTGGCCGCCCTGCTGGCCTTGCTGCTTGTCAGCGTCTTTGGCGCTGACGGCTAGAGAGCTGGGGTTGGATCCCACCGTGGTGATGTCCTCTCCCGGCAGCAGGGTGGTCCCTTCCACCGTGTCCGAGTTGGGAGCCATGTCTCCCGGGTGTCCCCCCGGATCCGAGCCCCCGACGCCCAGCCGACACTTGACTGCCTCCCGGTGTCCCAGCAGCTCGGCCGCGTCTTTCATCCCTGCGGAAGCAAAGGAGCGGCAGTCACTCGGCTGCAGCTGAGCGCAGATCCATCAGAGCCCCTCTCCAGCGCGCTGAACTGGAGGGAGACATCCAAGCACTGCCACCGCCTCCCCCCGCCGTCCCCGGCCGGCCGCCCGCCAGACCCGCAGCCCTGCTCGGCTCCACGACACGCAGACACCCTGGCCCGGCGCGACCCGGGCGGAGGGGAGAAAACTTTACATCGAGCAGCTCCTCTTCCTGCTGAAATAACCAGTTCCCTGCCCGGCCTTCCCTTGCAAGACCAAGGGAAGGGAAGAGGAGGAGAGCAAGTTTTCACGGGTTCAACTTGGGTTTTCCAGCGGAGCTGGTAAGAGAAAGAGAAGGAGAGAAAGAAATAAGGCTCGAGCCGCCCTGTTGCCGGGAGCGTTACCTCCCCGCCTGATGCGCGGGGACCTCGGTCAGTCTGGCCGATCTTTCCCCTCTCCTCCTTCCGCTTCTCTAAACAAACTCATGAATAACCATAAATATATAGATACAGATATTTCTCCCCCTTTTTTCCTTTTTTTCTTTTTTTTTTTTAAGGAAAATGAGGGAGAAAAGTAAATGGGTGAGCAAGAAAAGGCCACACAGAACTCCGTAAACACCATCGAGCTCATCTGTCCTAAAATAATAATCATCATAATAATAATGTGTAGGTATGTATATAAAAACTGGGGAGAGAAAAATTAAATGATCCACAACTCGCTGTAGATCTACATACACCGTAGGTCTCACTCTCTTCTTTTTTATGTTAAATCAAATTAAACTTTAATACAGTACAATTACTTTTAAAGGAATTAGCCCATTTAGAACGCATTAAGGTAAAATAAGGAACAAATTGTCAATTTCCTGCCCCGGCTTCCTCTCCGCTCGCCGCCGCAGCCGGTGCAGCCGCCGTAGGGCGGGGGGGTGCCGGGGGAAACTCACCGAGACGGGCGTCCAGGAGGTCGGCGTGAGACAGCATCGCGCACCGCTCCAGGGCGAAGGCTGTTCCCCCCCAAATTTTAGCGGCCTTAAGTTATTTAAAATAGATATAAGATATGAGATATATATATATAGATATATATATATATATAGATCGTCTAAATGAAAGAAAATTCGGTGTGTGGTTAAAAAGGGGGTCTCTTGCATTATAATGTCCTTTAGAGAGACGGGGAGGTGCTTAACACTTCAATGAACCCGTGAGCAGCTCGGCGCGGGGACCAATCAGGAGGGCAGCCTGCAAATGTCAGCGCCCGGAGCGCCCCGCTCCGCCCGCCCGCCGCCCTCCCGCTGCCGCCGCCCAGGCCTCCCGCCGCCCCGGCCCGGCCCGGCCCGCGCCGCGACCGCGCTCCCGTACCCCGCTCCGCTCGCCTTGCCCGCCCGCCTTCTCCTTCTCTCCTTCTCTTCCAAATGCACATTTGCCACACTCGTCCGCTCCGGGTCGCCACTGATTTACCGGCTTTTATCTTTTTTAATGCCTTCTCGGAGCGCACCCTCTCACCGATCAGTCTCCCGAGGGTCTCGCTAGCTCAGAGCCCATCGAGGGCTGCGAGCGGGGCAGACGGGCGACGCGGCGTCGGGCAGCACCGGCCCCGCTGGCCGGCAGTCCCGGGAACCGGGAGCGGGAGCGGCAGGGGACACTGCAGCGAGGCTTCACACACATAAGCCCCGACGGCTGCGGGGCGTCCAGGAAAGAGAAACTTGCCCGAGTTCCCGCAGTGGGCCGTGCTGCACAGGCTCGCCCGGCCCCCGGGGCTGCCCGCTCGGTGCCGAGGCAGAGCGCAACGAGGGGCAAGGGAGCCCAGCACCATGCGTCCCGGCCGCCCGGGAGCTCTGCCTCCCTGCCCGGGATTTGAACGCCCGTAAGCCCTATTTTTCGGGTAAAGTTTCCAAGTTCGGCTAGCCAACAAACTCAGCTTAAAGCAGTAAATAAAGTTAAATGCTTTTTATTTTCCTCTTGAATATATTAAACTACTTGAACAAAGTGCTTTGCAGAAGTGAAGCGAACCATTTCTAATGTTCTGATTTTTCAAAGCCAGCCAACAACAAAGTTTAGATTAGTAATATATTTCTAACCAGAGTAATTTTCAAGATCATTAGGCATTTATGTAATTAGTGCCAAATCTATAAGCTTTTATTACGATTATTAGAGTAAAATCAGTATAAATTTGTACTAATTTACTACTGTTTAGACTTGGCTGTCAAGCCAAGAGGTTCTTATTGTAAATGATAACTGAGGAAATTAAGTGCAAAATTCTGTACCATTTCTGATCCGCTCCTAAACAATCCGTTTCAATTGTATTTGTAGCAGAACATAATGCCCTTTTAAAGTTATTTGACTTGTATTTTTATTTGCAAAACAAGAAAAATACCCTCTACGCGGGCACAATGAAAACTGATATTTACTACTTCCAACTTGATTAACATTGATTTTTAATTCAAAAGTGATGCAATTAAGATTATTCATTTAGTGCAAATAAAGCTTCCACCAAAAAGCAAGCCCAGTGAAGTCTATGTTAAATAAAACGGAGCCAATGGCTTTTTTTTTTCCGCCATCCAATTGACTTACACGAAACACTGTAAATACTGCATGTGAACAGATGCAAGAGTGGTTTTGTTTGCAGCTCAGATGTGCAGGGGTTTCGGCAAAGACTGAAGGAGACAAAGGAACCGGCCGACCGATGTCTAGGGCAGTTTTGCTGCCTGTTTTTTTTGCCCTCCTCCCAGCTCAGGCTACATTGATTCAATTCAGCTTTCGAGACCTCGGGCTGTTGCGAAGGACCTGGGTGCTCGGGAACGGCCGCCCAGAGCCGGGCCACAATTTAGCCGGAGACAGAGAGAGAAAGAAAGCAGATGGAGGTGGGGTGGGAGTTTTGGGATTATTATTTTTCCCTGGCTGGATGGGTGACTACGAAGATAGCACATTTGTTGTGCTTTTTTCCTTTGAAAATTATTCTCTGTGTGCAGCTGTAGGGCAGGAGAGGAAGACCCGGCGGTGGAAACCGCTGGGAGGAGCCCCCCGGCCCGCTGCCGGGCGCCGGGACCCGCGGAGCGGAGCCGGCGGAGTCGCTGGGGAGACGGGCCGGCGGCGCAGGGGCGACGCGCAGCCTCTCGTGGCCGCGGGAGCCTGGCCGTGCCCGCGCCGGGGTGAGGCGAGCGGTCAGGGGCTGGCCGGGGCGTCAGGTGCTCAGTTTTAGCTGAATGTATCGGCACAAGTGTGCGGCCCTCGAGGTGCCTGCAGTCGGCTTCTGCCGAGCGCGCCGCGGGCAGGGTGGCAAGGCGTGCGTGTGCATCTATTCCGTGTTGTTGTATGTTTCAGGTCGATAAATAAATGTGTAATAGTTAATGTGCAGACACATCAGAGTAATAACAATGGGATGAAATCAAAGGATTATCAATCTCTGTTAGTAACTGCTGAATAACAATGTTGCGGTGTGATTGATAGCGCGCTTCATTTTATGACTTTTCTATTGCTCTTGATTTTTATAGCACTATAAACAAACTAAATCATTTCTTCTAAGACTTCAGATCACAATCGTCTTAAGGGAAGGGGGGAAATCAGTGAAGGAAGTCTGTGGGAGAGAAAAGAGCGGACTGGGCTGACACTTAGGCGTGTCAGAAAGAAAATGACAATGGGGCACATGTAAAATACCCTAATCACATTCCGCTTTCGCTCACTCCTGTTTTGTCAAGTGCCCGAATTCACCTGGGCAGCGTCGGAGATGTATTTACAAGGATTTTATTCCCCGTCATCTTTCCATTTTCCCAGTGTAGCCAGAAAACTGCCAGTCAACTCCATTCCCTGTTACAATTTACGGTATTCCCCACATGATCATAGGAACTGAAGTTCCTAACAAGGAAAGGCTTTAGCACAATGGCCAAAAATCTTCAGAGTGA
>NC_044601.1:46890375-46912875 GCF_901933205.1 Camarhynchus parvulus
CTTGGGTTTATACTATTTTTCAGAACATTTCTACCATTTTGTACCATTGTTTGTTTAGTCTGTGCTCCCTTTTCTGCACTGGCACAAACTCTTTTGCCTGCACGTCTCTCTCCTCCTGGCCAGTGGCTGATAGTTCAGTCATGGCTTACAGTGTTCGAAATTACATTCTACATGAATGTAAGAGGCATCACTGTCTCCTAAAGTTGTCATGAATGTGGTACAGTTTTCTAATGCTTCAGCTGTAGCAAGGGCCTGCAAAACCTCAACCTGAGTCTTATGGGTTTCCTCACATTTAAATCTAGCTGTCCGTTCTCAACCAGAAAAGCAGGCTACCCACAGTAGATGTTTACTGTAAGCACAGTGCCACAAGGTAAGCTGAGAGCCAGCACTCAGAATTTTGCATCTTCTGTTGCTGGGGAAGCTACAGGATGGGAAAACCAGTTTTTGTTTATGCTCCAGTTGAGAATAAGGTAGGAGATTTTGTAATGGGCAGAAGGTACTTTGTGTGTTGGGAGAAACAGTGTGTTTGGGGAACTGCAGTATGGTACAGAAAGAGTATTTTATTTATCTGTAGAATAGTGACGAGACATGAAATTATTAGAGTCTTGAAACCTCCTTTGCCTGACCCTGTCTGAGAGAAGGCTTTTGTGTCCCATGGTCTTGTGATTGCAGGTGCCTCATTTGTGACAAGCATGGGTGGGATGATCCTTGAGTAATAGAGGCTTCCAGTCAACACAGGGGAGCAATAACATGCCACAAGCATGGTCAGTGTCTGACTAGGTTTATCCTCACCTGGTATTAATGAAGTCTGCACTACATGAATTACTTTCAGCCTAGAATAATAGTTATTACTTTAATGGTAATAACTATTGGGTAAACTTCTATGAATGTGCACCTGAGAGTTGTGGCACAAAAGAGTTAGACATGATAGATACAGAAAATGTAGAACATGATGGCAGTAGTGCCATCTTGTAAGACTGGGCTGAAAGTGGCCTTTTTCAGTGAGTCCAGGAACTCCATCATCATTACTGCTCTTTTCATGCTCAGATGGGCAATGTGAGAGTGGTTTTCAGGCGAAAGGGCTGGGCTTTCTTTTTTAGCATTGGAGGCAAGGGTGGTGTTGGTAATTTCCACTCTTTGAGGGTGATGAACTAGAGAGAGAGTCGTGTGTTGGGGTGTCCAAACTGGGAAGAGACCAGAACCCTGTGCTGGGCTTGGTTGCTGGTAATCAGCAAATCAAGTCTCCTTGTGCAATGCTGATCTCTCAGAATGTTAAAGAAGTTCTGTTTCCTTCTTAAGCCACATCATTTACAGCTAATGAAGCAGTGAGGGGGTGCAGGAGAGAGTCTATTGCAAGGGATGGTGACATGCTGGGGGAGGAAACCTCCTTGCAAATGGCCTTCCTTACTTTAGATGGCTCCCAGCTGTCACTGCTCTTCTCTCCTGTGCTGTCCTCAGAGTGTGCCTGGTTTTTGCTCTGCAGGGAGAAAATTAGAGAGGCAGAGTTAAAATAGCCTGATACAGTCAGGATGAGTGTGTTCCTTTTTGAATTCAATGTTTGAAAACAGTAGTGGGCTCCTTGGATTGCTTATTGAGATTCCTAATGGAAATAAGAGCTCAAGGCAGGCCAGTTTTCATGTAAGCATTGGTTAAATTCTCTTACTTAGTTGCAACTCAAAAGGAATCTGAAAAGTTGAATATTTTGTCTTGTAACATCTTTATAAGGTTTTTATCCTGGATTGCAAAAAATGTTATCCTTTGTGATCATCTTGCCATGGTTCTATTTTTAGCACAGTGTATGTGGTTTTGAACAGCTTTGGGTTTCAGAAGGCAGGGTGATTCTCTCTTTGGCTTGAGGTATGCATTTGGATTCACCTTCAGCCTGTGGTCTAAGTCTTGTGCACCCAGAGTTAGCCTAACTACCAGGCAATAGACACTTCAGCTCATTCCTCTTCATCCTGCCCTCTCCTGTCCACCAGGGCACTTTATCAGATTTACCACCATTCACAACCTGGGTTCTAGTGCAGAAGACTTTAAAAAACAGCTAGAGATTTCAAGTATCTTTCATGTGTTAATCTTGCAATGTGTGTGATTTTTCTCTTGTAAGGGAGTAATTGTTTCTGCTTGGTTAACAGTATTAACTACCTGTATTATACTGGCATAATCCTAGGATGGTTAACTTCTGTGCTTAAAACTGTCAAAAAGTTCTGAAGCTTGTGTGTAAACTTCAAGTTCAATTTACACTTCAGTGTAGTTTGTTCACTTACACCACAGGACAGAAGTATTAAAATGAAATAATCATGACATCACCACTGGGAGAACAAACTTGAAACACTTAGGTTTTTGTGGGGGTGTTTTGGAATATTTTTTTGTGTGGAAAAGTGAAGTAAGGAGAGACAAATTCATTTCCTGAATAACAACAAAATGAAACTGCGGTGCTATTGGTAACCTGTCCTTGTAATAGTGGTCTACTACTCTGCCTAGTAATCTAAGACAAGGTACAGTTTGTCTGTCTGGCTAGTCAAGCATCTGCACAGTGTGGGTTTTCGTTTTGCCCACAGACCTGCAGAGCATTCTCTACATTTTCCTGTTTGGGCTTCATGAAGGAGATGTAAACTGGGAAGTGAATTGTCTATTTCCGAAGGAAATCTATATGACAAGTAGCATTATCTCTTTGACATTAAGCCAGCTATGAAGTGCTTTTAATCATAGGCAGCTGATGATGTTGTAATTTTTGAGTAAAGTTTGGTATTTGGATGTCTAAATAGAGTATTGGTCTAGTTTCAATTGAGTTTTTTATTAAAAGTTAATGGACCCTTTCTGAAAGGTGCTACGTTTGGTGCAGAAGGGACTGGAATCTTCTGTTTATCCACAGAATGTTCAGTGTTGAAAAAATTTCACCATTCTTACCTTGATCCTGATTTCTGCAAAGTATTGTGATGCTGCTCTGACAGCACTCCTCTCTTATGATAAGTTTAATGAAAGGAAAGTAGTTTCCATGTCAGCTCAGATCTAGGCTCCTTTGAAGGGGCTAGTATGGAGGACGTGGGTTCTGCCCTCTTGCCCTGGCACAGTGAAGACCTAATATGATGGCTTTTCAGGTCTGTCTTTCTAAAAGCTCAATGGTACTCAGAAATGGACAAGGTTCACCAGCTACTTCGTGTAGGCTGGTGAACAGTATATAGGTATTGTTGATAATTACCAATTTAAAATTGGTTTGACCAAGTAATCTGAAGTTTGTTAGCTTTGGTGTGAAAATTGCTTCATTTTAATCACTTCAAAAGCTTTTTGTTCCTCCCCACTGGCTCCATCTACTGTGTCTGAGGATACATGTGGAATTTCAGATGTCTTCCGAGTGGATTCTCATGAGTCCATAGTAGCCAGAAATTTCCAGTTGACGCAATATTCCTTGAACTGGTGGGTAGCACTCCAAAAATAGCAAACAAAATGAGAGTTTTATTACTGGCACGTTAAAAAACAGATGGTTTCAAAAGTTCAGTATACCGTAGTTGTATATTTTTATATCTCTATTTAAAACTTTAGTTTCAGTTATAACCTTCTTAATTTGTAAAAGTATAAAACCAAAGTTTGCAGCTGTTTAATTTGCTTAACAAATAATGTTTAGTTCATCACATTTTTTCCGTGCACAATTCAAAGGCAGCCTCCTCCCTTGCGCTGGTTAGATTTCTTATTGCAATTTTGTTTGAATGTGACAAATGGTATTTGATGCATTCATGGAGTTGAGGTCCATCAGTAGGCACTGGCCATGATAAAGCCTTTGAGGAAGGAAGCTTCTTAACTCACTGGTTTCTTTGACAAAGCTTCCCAGTTGTCATCAAGGATTATGGTTGTTATACTTCTTGTTGTTATACTTGTCTTCCTTTGAGTTCTGGCTACTTGTTTTGTGTTCCCCACATATCCCCCAGCTCAAGTGTGATAATACAGCTCCCTGCTCCCACCACAAAATGCAATGGAATTTCCTTCAGTTGGGAAAATGGCAGGACTGTAAAGGGTGTATGTTTATCCTGTGGAAAACTGCAGTCCTGCTCAACCTGTTTTCTCTGACTTCTGCTGATGGCAGGATGACTGGGGAAAAGACCCCCTTGGTCAGGTCTGGTATCAGGAGCTATTCTGGCTTCTTACAAATCCTGTAAATGTTCCAGGTATTAGTGTTCAAACCTTCCTTTTACAGGTGCAGCATTGGTTCAGTTTGGTGCCTAGGTATTGTGTAAGTGATCAGAGAAAATGAAACGTAACTCATTAGTCCTTTTATGGAGGCGCTTATTTTTATACTTCATAAAATGTGACGTTTGTCTTCTGTGTTGAAAACAGAAGACAAGCCAAATCTGATCAATTGGTTTTGAAAGATACTCTATTCGTTTACAAATGAAGTATTTTTTACTCATTTTTAACCTGCTCCTTTAGAAATGTGTAGAAGCTGCAACAGAGCAGAAAGCTGAGTCACTAAAAGCATCCAGAGGAATTTAATTTTATTTTCATCAACTAATCTACCCACTCATATCTATCTGTGTAAACTAATTACTTTTTTAATTAGGTAGCCTTTTTGATTGCTTATGGAGAGCTGTGGTGAAATTTACTGCTAATTATGCAGGGGCAGAAGGAGGCTTCAGGATTGTTAGGAAAGATGAGAAAATTTTATTTCCTTTTGTTGAAATGGAGAGCAAGTAGCAATTGATACATAAATAATGTGCTTATTTTTCCAATTTCAACCAGTTCAGCCTCTGTTAACCTTATTAATTGAGGCTCTTTCTGTGGGTTACTGGGTTTCCTTCCATTTAATGTAACATCTACAGTAACTTCAGAACAGTAAGAAAATGAAACTGTTGTAGAAGTTTTTTTTTTTCTTTTAAAGATAATGTTGAGTGGTTCTAGAGTGGTGATGTTTGCCCTGAAAGGCTGGCTGCTGAGATGTGCTAGCAGGCAGTCTGCACAGTTCAAGAGCTGTTTTTTCACTGTGGTTGAATTTGTGTTCAGAAAACTGTGGAAGGTGGCAATTATATATCCCTTTCACCATCACCTCTGAAGTCCTAAGCCCATAATTTGGATTTATTGTGAGCTCCCCGTTACATGTGGTAACTGAGCACAGCCAAGACTGTACATGGAAGAGAACCCAGAAGTGGTTCTCCTTTGTATTTTCTGTTCAGCATCCTTAGAAGTGGGTTCCCTCAGAGATCAGATGGGAGAAGGGTTGTTAAGATGGTTAGGCCATAGACAAAACATTTTCTTCTTTGAACTAAATTTGCTACTTCCCTTGCAGTTTTTTCCAGCAGGCCTCACAGTTCAATTCTTACCTTGCAAGTTCCATCCTTCTGATTTCAGCTGCACTTCAAACTTGCTTCCTATCTTTACCCTGAATGAGCTCATTTGTGCACAAATTAACACATAAAATAAAATGACAAGTGGGAACCTGAAGTATTTTTGACCATTGTGTGTGTTTGATGAGTGTTCAGAAATGTGAATAGGAAGTGGAAAGTCAGAAAAAATTAGTTCATCTGGTCCTTTCTTTAAGGAAGACCATTTTCACCTTCTTTGTGTCCTGTGTTGTAATGTGCAGTGCAACATCTGAAAAGTCAGGTAAGTATCACTGAATTGTCTCCTTTAAGGGAACTCTGGGGAGCTCCTCTGTGCTGTATTCAAAGTCATTAATTTCAGCTGTGTAACAACTCTATTGTATTTTTGAGTGAGAAGTGTTGTTGAGAAAGGATGAATGCTCATCCACCTTTTGATGCTTTTCCCTAATGTGTAAATATGAGGCAGGTCCCAGTGGTCATGAGTGACTGAGCAGCCTGGTCAAGAGAAGACCTCTAGGAAGGCAGCTCCAACAGCCTCCATGGGCAGTCTCTTTCAGAGCTTCATTTGTCTTAGCTGTTTCCTAAGGAAGGAACCTGTCCAATATTTTTTCTCCTCATTGTAACTCAAGTTCATTGCATCTTACTCTGTCAGCCAAGAAAAAATTATTATTTTCCTCTGTAATTCTGTTTATGCTTGAAGATTATTACAACTGCTACCCTCAGTACTTTCTGGGCTAAAATGTGTGGATTTGTTCCTTCTTTTGCACAGACCATTTTTCAGTCTTTTTAGTAGTTTTCACTGTTTTCCTCTGAATCATTATTTGTTCATCCCTTTTAGTTGCAGCTTCTAGACAAAACCTTTCTAATAAAAAGAAGAGAGTAAAGGTTGTTGCCCATGTCTTATGAGCTAAACTGATGTTTTGCATGTAATACACTAAAATTCTTCTATATCTCTCTGAAATGGTATCCAGCATTTACTTTTTCCTATGTTGGTGCAGTAGAAAATTGCTGCTGCCATGTGTAAGTTTGCTTTAGTTTCTTATTTAAATGTGTCCTTACTAAAAGAAGTATTTTAAATTTTCTCCAGTTTGTCAGGAACCTTTTGATTTCTGATATTGTCCTTGAAGATACTTGGAACACCCTTGTATCACCCACATATTAAATGCACACACTTGCTATTCTACTTCTTCTGTCATACAGGTGCATTGAAGAGAACTGTACCTTTTGGGATGATCAGCCCATCCAATTTTAGTGGTAAATTCTTGGTGATTGCCCAGTCTTAAGAAGCTGTGCAGCCACCTGTCACACTAATGTGGCAATTCTGAGGACCCTAGTCTATTAGGAGTAAGTATGGCTCAGTTATTGAGCCTCTTCCTTGATCTGAACCTCTTGAGTTAGAGCAAGGACCCCCACCCCTCATGCCCCAAGTGTTAGAACACAGACTGACTGCAGCTTCATTGAAAGGTTTCACCAGAGATGAGGAAGGTGGGTTGCCAAAACAGGATGTTGTTACAGGGAAATAGAAAAGCTCTGTGTGGTTTATGCTTTTTCTGGATTTCAGTCTTTTTAGTAGTTTTCACTGTTTTCCAAAATACTTGTGTACAGTTAGCTCTTTCCGTCTTCTAAAGGATGTTGGCAGTCTGAAAACATGCTGCCTTCAGAAGACAGTTCCACAGGCATCTGGAGACAGTATTTTCAGGTGTGAACATACCTTGATTTTCATCAGGGAGGCTGGCTACTTCCTGTACTACAGAAAATGCTCATTTTTAGAGAATTTAGTGGTAGGGCAGAGTATCATCTTGGTCCATGATGGAGTAATAGGGAGCTAGGAAATGACTTGGACAGAGACATATTAGGCAAACGTGAGAAACCACTCACCCTAGAAACTACTGCACTAAGAAACTTTTCCTAAAGCTTGTGTGGTAGTTAAAGGCTATGTGACTTTCATTCTAAATGCCAGCTTAAGCCCTGTGACAATCCTGCTTTCCTTCAGCCACTATAGGTAACACCTGTTTAGCTTTCATATGCATTTTTTGTGGTACTGAGCAACTGCACATAATTTTTGTTTGGGCTTGTTTTCCAGAAGCAGATATTCTTTCTTCTTCTGAAGAGCACTTTTTATTTTAAACCCTGCTTTACCCAGCAGACTTGGCATTTTCCTTACACTTCCTTTTCAGCTCAGTATTTATTCACCATACTCCACTCAATGGCTGCAAGCAGACTCATGCTGCAGTCTCTCAGCTGAGACACATGATCCACTTTGTGCACTCCAGCCACCTTTCCCAGTGAAGGTCACAGACTGGTCATTCAACTGGGTGAATGAGTGTTCAAAGACGGATGTTTTCCTCAACAGCAGTTCGTATGTGCTGTGACCCAGGCAGTGTCTGCTTGGCACTTCCATGCCTAGAACACAATGCTGGTAAGAAGACAGGCATGTTCTCTTATGGAACTGTACTGTCAAAACAGGTTTCACCTCTCAGCCCTCTAAGGTACTGGTCTGGGGTCACTTCAAAAATAGATCATTCTTACTGATCCAATCAGGGATCTTTTGGTGTTGATCTTTCAGAGCAGTGCTTAAGAGTGATGGAGAAGTAGACATCACTCTAAATGTGCTTAAGGTACATAAATAAGTACTGAAACAGCAGTTTACTCAAACTCAGGCAAATTAACAAAGAATTTTATTGAATATTTAATTTAGCACCACACATAAGGTACACTGTGCTTTGTGTTGCCTTTAAGAAACATGCCAGAACACTTTCAAACTAGAAAAACTAATGTAAAAAGCTTTCTTGTTTATCAACAGAACTTACTATTTGCTTTAGAGAAGCTACTCTGAAAAAAACACAGCTTTTGTACATAGTGTTTTAATGGTCTTCCGGGCAGACTAAGTGTTGTTCCCTTACCCATTAGTTCCCCTTAGCTCTCTTTTGTGTCCTGGGGTTTGAACTTTGTTCAAAAAAAATATCGCTTAGGCCAAAGTGCTCTCAAGAAAAGCATTTAGTCCAGAACTGTTATTAGCAGATGCAACTCACAATATACTAGTCACCTGCTAAATCCTGTTTCCGGAAAAGCAGAAGAATTTTGATGCATGGAAGTTGTATGAATTGGGCTCGACTTAGTGCCATGCACATTGAGAAAGATCTGGAGTGAGCTCTTGCCTTGGACTCAAAGATAAACAAGGAGTACATACTTGAAAAAACTACAGAAAAATTGCACCATAGAAAAAAGGTAGGTGACTGGGAAGGGTTATTTGCTCTACCTTCTCTTTCAGTACAGATTTTTATGCTGTAATGTATATTATTTCAAATATAAGGTGCTTCTGAAGCCCATGTTGGGGTTGGAACTAGATGGAACCTTTCCAACCCAAACTATTCTATAATGATGTTTCATTCTAAAGTATTTACTGGTCCCTCACATAGCCAAACTTTGTTTCTTAGCCTGAATTGTTCAGATTTAAGTTCTCTATATTAACTATTACACTTACTTTAAATGGGCTTTATTTTTCCTTTTTTTTTAAATTGAGGTGAACTGGACATACATCTATTTTGCCCGAATATGGAACACACAAATGTTTCAGAATATTCTTTATTTGATGCACCTTGCAGTTAGAGAAAGCTCAGTTTGCATAAAGGGAACTTTAGCAAGTCAACAAAAGTAGTAGAGCCATAGTCAAATGAAACTGTGGAATGGACCCCGTGCTAATGCATATAAAGAGAGAACTGGAAAACAGCTAGGCTTCCAGCTTCACTGACTCCAGTATGGAACGTGCTTCTTTATACTCTTCAGCTTCTTCCAATTCTTTTTCATTTTCCTGTAATCAAAAGCAACATTTTTGAGTACTCTGAAAATAACTGCTGTGGGATTAAATTTAAGAAGGTAAAAAACTGCTAACAAATATGGAGAAAGCTGAGGTACTAAACAATATTTCTGTCTTACTGGCAGCATCTTCCTACACGTCTCAACTGGATGGACTACGAAACAGGGGCTGGGAGAGCCAAGTGTCTCCCACTGTAAGTAAAGATCAGGTTCATGACAACCTGAGGAACTTGAATCTGAGGTACCTAAGTCTATGGCACCTGACAAGATGCTTCCCAGAGTCCTGGAGGAATTGCCTGATGCAGTTGCCATGCTCCTCTCCGTGACATTTGAAAAGTCATGGCAGTCAGGTGAAGTCCTTAAAGACAGCAAAAAGGGAATTGTCTTTGTGGCCTATATGGTCCCCCCACAACATCCTTCTCTAAATTGAAGTGGATTTGATGGGTGGGCTCTTCACTGGATAAGGAATTAGCTGGATGGTCACAGCCAGAGAACTGGTCAATGACTCAATGTTTGGATGGAGATCAGCCACCAGTGGTGTCCTTTAGGGCTCTGTAGGGTGACCAGTGTTATTTAATATCTTCATTAATGACACAGAAAGTAAGATCCATAAATGTGCAGATAACACCAAGCTGAGTAGCTCAGCTGATGCAACTGAGAAATGGGATGCTATCCAGAGGAACCTGGACAAGCTTGAGAAGTGGGCCCATGGAAAAATTCATGTGTTTTAACAAGGCCATTGTGCAAGGTGCTGCATGTGGGTCAGAGCAGCCCTGGTACCAGCACAGGCTGGGGATGAACAGATCCCAGCAGCCCTGCCCAGAAGGGCTTGGGGGTGCTGGTGGGTGAGAGGCTGCACATGAGCCAGCCATGGGCACTCCCAGCCCAGAGAGCCACACGTGTCCTGGGCTGCATCCAGAGCAGTGTGGGCAGCAGGGCCAGGGAGGGGATTCTGCCCCTCTGCTCTGCTCTGCTGAGAGCCCACCTGCAGTGCTGCATCAGCTCTGGGCTCGCAGCACAGGAGGGACAGGGACCTGCTGGAGGGAGTCCAAAGGTAATAATAAAAGCCTCTGTTATGGCCTTTATTATATCGGGAGCCCCGTCCCCAGGGGGACCAAGTGCCCGAGTTGCCAGGCTTAGCTCAGGCCGACGCTGCGGGGCCACCCGCTAGCAAGCAATGGTGGTTATCAGCTCTTACAGCGATTGCAAGCTCTCACGATTTCAGCTCTTGCTTGCTAGGCAGTGGTGCGCCCGGGCTGAGGCTGCAGCAGATGGAGAGAGAGGAGAAGGAGAGGCGCTCGGGGGTTCTGCAGCGATGGTTTTATTGAGGGGATGCAAAGCGTCCCGGGTCAGCTCTTCTTCTCCCAAATGGGCTAAAATATGCCTCTTTTATAGGATTAGGGGGAATCCAGATTTGACCCTTAAATCTGGTTTGACCCTTAAAAAGGTTAAAGTAACATAGCCTATAGGGTTACAGGGATAAGCTTAGGGGCGGAGGTCAGGGAGTCAGGAACTAAAGTTGCTGTCTCAGCATTCCTATTGTTCAATTCTCCATGGGGCTTTGCCCATGTCCAGGGAGTTTACTACACAGAGGAGGCCACAAAGATGATCAGAGGGATGGAGCACCTTCCTTTCTGGACAGGCTAAAAGTTGGGTTTGTAAAGCCTGGAGAAGAGAAGGGCTCTGGGCAGCCCTCACATCAGCATTTCAGTACTTAATGGGGGCCTACAGGAAAGACGGGGACAGACTTTTTGTAGGGCCTGTTGTGACAGGACAAGCAGTGATGGTTTTAAACTAAAAGAGAATAGATTCAGACTAGATAAAAAGGACAAGTTTTTTACTGTGGAGGGTGGTGAAGAACAGGGACAGGTTGCCCAAAGAGGTGGTAGGTGTCACATCCATGTAAATACTCGGTGTCAGGCTGGATGGAGCTCTAAGCAACCAGATGTAGTTGAAGATGTTCCTGGTAATTGCAAGGGAGTTGGAATAGATGACCTTTGAAGGTTCATTCCAACCCAAACCATTCTATGAAATGAGGAATATATAATTTTTGAAAACACACATTCTATGTTAATCAAAGCACAGGTAAATTCTTTTGTCCTGCTTAAGGTCCCAGATAATGGCTGTCATGTGCAAGTGGATTTGACCTATGCATACCTTTATTTGATAAGTGTTGAATATCTAAAACCAAGGGATGAGTAAGAACAAACTTCAGATTAAGAGTACTCTTAGAAAAATGCTTAAGTAGACTGACAATTAAAAAACATACTAGGATACAGTACATTTTAATAAATGCATTGAAGGTGAGCTAAGCACAAAAAGAAACACATGAAGACTTCCAAATTCTTAACAGCAATAGTAACTGTCCCCATTCCTTGTTTTAGGTTTGCATACTATGGATCAACAGCACCATTTCTGCATGCTACTGAAATTTAGACTCACTGTTCAGTCACTAGTTGAATGACAAAAAGACCCTAAATCCTCCCAGGTACTGAGAATTTATTTTGGCAAACAGTAGAGGCAGACTACCTGAGATTAGTACACCTTGACTTCTCCATTAAAAAAGTATTTGCATTTTAGCCATCACGGTATCTGGGACATAATTTAGGATGTATATTTTTAGCCTCACAATTCCATTTATTGTGCACCAACATGTGTAGTTGAATTCTTGATGAGAAGGCAGCTTTTAAAATAAGCATGATAATCTCCAAACACAGTATAGGTTCAGTGAATCTATTTGTACAACATACTCTTTATTCCTAAAGGTATTTTTATCTTAAAAAGCAGGGCAGTACTGTTCACTTCACTAATAAAACATTAAGCAATACTCAGCAAGGACTCCTGTGACTTGTCCATAGCATAATATGAGTAGTAACCAAAGTACTTGACAATTTCAGTTCCCTACAAGCATATTATATACATTTATACTATCTATAAAACCTGAAGTAGGTGAACTGATTTTTCTGATGAGGGAACTAGCATAGGAGTCCATTTTCACAGTCTGGGATAAGTGCATGTTCAACATACATTACATTAAGGACAGCTTCTAACACACACAGTCTCCACAGACTGAAGACCAAATCTGCAAAGACTGCTATCAAAAGCAAAATACTGGTATCTTATAGGATGCTGGTCTTGGGACCTACAGAAAATTCTCTAATCCAGTTTTCATTTGCTACAGTTGTTTATCCAGGAACTGCAGCACTTCTTCATCAGTTGGGGTGTGATGCAATACTCACTAGTAGTTGAGTAAGCTCTGCATATGCAACTTCAAGTCTGCGTTGGCAGTCTGGAATCATCATTCGTGACTCTTGTAAGATCTCGATCTGTGAAAATCAGAAGAAGATGAAATTAGAATATGTTCCAGATAGCAACATTATCTTGTAGGATAAATTTTTACTCTGAAAAATCAGCAATCTAGTCATTATCTAGGAACTTCAGAACAATTGCACGTATCTTCTGAATAGGCTTCTTTTCTTAAAAGAATTCACTTAGCATAATTGCTTATAAGTCTGTTAATTTACAGCACATTTCCATTTACTCTATGCTTAACTGAATATCAAGTATTAAGTGCAAGACAGTATTCAGAATAATCTTTCCCTTGGCCAAAAAGTACAGCTTAGTAAGGTTTTCAGCATTTGTTAAAAAGTGTATTTAGAACAAACTTTCTCCTGCTGTCATGAAGCAGCTTCATCCAAAAGGGGATCAGCTGGTTATATAAATATCTCCTGCATCTTTTGGGTAATAAAGAAAAAGAATGTTCAGATAATACCCCATAGAGATAATTACTGCATGAAAAAAGTTATTGAGTTATTGATCACATTGTGTGCAGACTGCAGGAGGCTCTGACTGAAAGACAAAGGTAAAGAAAAATGAAAAGCAAAGACCAGCAGGCTCATATTTTTGATGCTTATCATGCATAAAAAGTTATTACATATCCTTGTGCTTCATTTTAGGAGAAAGATTATTCTCACCATGCACTTTGAACAAAATTACTAAACTGGCACCCCACTGAATCTGAAAATCCTGCCACCTCCTAAAGAAAACAATGTCAGTTTTAAGAAAGGGAACATTTATTTCATGGAGCATTTCTGGATGTGAACACCAAACACTGAGAAGAAAAGATGTGTAGAGTTGTTCTAACATTAAATCTATTTAGGAATTAAAATCTGTTAGATATTTAGATATGAAACATCTCCATTCAGGACAACCTGCCACAGAAAGCCTTCTCTTTAAATGGCTTTTTTCTTTCTGTCATTTCTATGTTGTATCATCCAGCTAGTATTAATGCTGCTATATTAAAAAGTCATTGTAAAAGGGATGTTAAGCTGCAGCTAAGAATGCATTTATGTATTCAGAAAGACTTTGTGTAACAAGATATTATCAACAAGTTTTTAAGTGTCACTTAGACCATTTGGTTTTGAGAGAAAAAATTTTAGTTTCTAATTTTACACTTTCATCAATGTAACAGCCATAGAATGAGGTGTACCATAAACTGCATGATATGATGCCTTTTGCTTTATGTAGTAGAATACCTACAAGAGTGAGAATATCCAATAATTACTTCCTTGTGCCACACAGATATGAAATATTTGTGTGTTGTAAAGCTTGTTAAACAGATAATATGAAATTAGTAACTTATTTGGTATGTGCCACTACTGGGAAGGCATGTAAATCTTGAATCTATAAGCTATAGTCCCACCTGCTCTAAGAAATAAACAAATCTACCCAAATAATTCTATTCAAAACAATATTTGACTGATTTCCAAACGGTTACCCAAGTTTTATTTATATGTGCCAGCAGTGCAATGATGAATAAAAATCTGAAAGATGATAAATCCTAGAACTATTTTCAGTAGGTGCAAACAGCTGGAGACTAGAACAGGAATTTTATGCACTGTTATGATTTAACTTCTGCATAAACCAATTTCTTTTCAAGTAATGCTGATAATCCCAGATAAGACTATTTACTGGTACAAATATACATAGTAAAGTCAAAAGTTCAAATAATTATATAAGCTTTTTGACTGGATTTTTAGAAGTGTTTATTCTTTAAATTCTATAAAAATTCTGCCCAACTTTCAGATGGAACTGTAAGGGTGACAAGCAATATAGCCACCCAAATTCCAATGCCAGAAACTGCAGCCATTTCCATCCCTGTGACATGCACTGCAGCAACTCAAATTCCATTGACCAGACCAGAGCAATTCCAACTCCAGCTAAAGACTATTATTCAACCCCAGCCAGCAACTAAGTACCAGGCAGCAGCTCACTTGCTCCTGCCCCCAGCCTAGTGGGGAGAAGACAACAGGAAGAAAAGGTACACCTTGTGGGCTGAGATAAGAGCAATTTCATAACTTTTAAAAATGCAGTAATAATAATGAGGGAGGGAGAGATATTAGTTTTATCAGCTTCAAAAAAAGAAGCAGAGTATGTTGATTTGGGTTTTTTTCCCAACTGACCCACATGTAACCAAGAGATTTAGAGATATGTAGATCCACAAATAATTTGAAAGCAACAAAAAACTCCACCCCAAAACAAAACAAAAAACCCCAAACAAATTCCATAGGGTTCTCCTTGCTCTTAGAAGGACACCCTGTTATACTACTGGGTCACAGGGTATGATGCCAGTATTGTTTCATGTGAAAAGAGTGGTGTTCTGAACAGAAAAGGTAGGCTAAAAACCATGACAAATGTAAATGTGTCATATAGGTACCAATTATATACACAAAAATGAATATATAGTCTGGCTTTTAAATATTGTCACATAATCACTTGCCTGTTTTCTATTGCACAGATAATCCTAACAGTATGGATCTACTCAAAGATGGCAGAGGTAAGGAAAAGACATGTAGAAAATTGTTTGCTAAAACAAGTGCTACTGGTTTGAACTACTTTTCCTCAAAAAGTCTGTAAAGCACTTGGAATCCATTGACTAATTACAGCCATATCTGGTGGAAGGACAGGGACTAAAAGAAAAAAAGTAATCTCTAAGTACTACAGAAACCAAAGGTTCCAAAATTTAGTAATCCCACTAAGTAAGATTAGTAGCATACAATAAATAATCATGCTAAGGCTACTGGTAGGCTAATCCATATTTGTAGCTCAAATCCACCATGGCAGTACTTCTCATCTCAGTAGTAAACAGGGTAGTATCAAGGTACTGGGCCTTGGTAAATATCAGTGTACTTGGCCAGGATTGTGGTGTAGGGATCTATGGAGTAGTACAGCATAGATAATGTAGCAAGAAGATAGGCATAGGGAACTCAAAGGAGATACAGCATTAAGGTGAATATCGACACAAAAAAACTCCATAAATGCACACAAGAACTGTAGGAAACACAATTTTATGAGTTCTGCTTGCTTTCAGGCCCGAAAGAAGCTTGAACTATCCACAAATACAGGATACAACAGCACACTTGCTGTAGGCAAGTTGTCAAATACATTGATCAAAAGACTCCTGAAAGACCTTGCAATAAAAAACTGGGGAACACTGTTTTGATTCTACAGTGCTTGAGTGCTTCAAGAAATGGCCACGTGTCAACAATGAACTACCTACCGCCTCTAGCATGAAAACTGATGGAGCAGGAGAAAACCCTTGGTATTTCACATGAGTTTTTTTTGCAGCTCCTCTCAGGTAAGATCCAATTCTGTTTCTTCTAAAGCAGATCACTTTAGGACATTAAAGACATAAAGTCTAGAATCCAAAAGGTACTATATCTGCCTAGATAAGAAGGAAAGCACTCTTTGGAAAACGAGGATCACAGTAATGAATATGGTTTTCATAATTTGGTTTCTTTCATAAAGTTTGAATGCATCTTTAATACCAGGTCTGTGTTAGGGATACTGTATAGTACTTGGTCCAGAGAATTCCAAGTTGCTGGCTTTCCAGTAAACAAACTGCGCTTTTGTTAAGGATAGTGTCAAAATACAAGGAGAAGCATTAGGTCTTCACTTGCATCTCCACTGCCACTTTACCAAGGATCTAGAGCTAGAATTCATATTATTAAACAAAGATCATCTATTCTTAGGGGGCAGAAAAAGTACTTATGCAAATAATGAGACTGATGTAAAACTGCACATTTAATCTAATTTTACTCAATCTGTGAGAAGAAAGGAACTTTGAACCAATCAGGTGGGTGGTTGGAAAGAGCTAAGCATGTAAAAAGCCAACTAACCAGAGTATTTCTTTGAGGCTAAAAAGACATTTTAAAAGTTCTAGAACATTACAACCTTCCTTTCAGCAAGAAATCCACCACCACCAAGATCAGCAGCAAATTACCATCTTTCACATTATTTTCCAAAACAGCACATAATTTCCAAATGCATGTCTTTTTAGCTGTTTCAGAAGGCACTCTTTCACTCAACAAAGCAAGAGAAATATTGCAGTTTTCACAAATACTGGAAAAAAACTGTATGAGCAAGATGTACTTTATATACTCTTAGGTACTTTTGACAAGCAGAGATTAAATTCTGTGTTAAATCCACTGGATTTTTAATTCATCTAGAAATAACAAAACTCAAGAAGTAACTTGGAACTGTAGAATTGCATTCAAAAAACTGAAAATTTACCACTCACTTATCAGTAGAAATGTTGCCAATTAGCAAAACCACCAGAGTATATCTACAACCCCAGAGAGAGGGATGCTTTCCCCCGGCTCACAAGTCTCAAAATAAAAGCATGAGCTGTGAAAAGATATTTATTTATATATGAACATCAACAACCACAGAAATACAGAAAGCTACAGGTTTCTATCATTAGAGTTTGCACTTGAATGATACTGTGTGAAAATTCTCTATTAAAGTAGTATTATGAAGTCCTGTGGAAAGTCTTCATGTATTGAGAATTATTATAACTTCATAGAAACTAAGACTTCATTAAGACAAAATTGGTAGGGAGTTAGAACTACACTACTTCTTGCTACCCAGAGAAACTATAAGCAGAATTTGCACCTGGTGGGATAAATCAGAAGTATTTTAATATTTATTATCACAACAAAGTCTTCTTGCACACTACAATGGAATCTTCAGCATCAAACAGCATTGCAAGAAAATAGTCCTTTTTGTTTTCCTGGTATTGAATCTGCTCCTCATTAAGCAAGTCCTTCTGGACATTCAGGCGAGGACTAGCGTGTTACAATTGCCAACCATCCCAGATGGTCACTGCCTCAGCTAGAGAAGACTTGAGTCCATTGGAACCATGAGTTGCCCCAATGCATAAGGAGTTAGGAGAAAAATACTGAATCAAAACCTATTGTTCTAAAAAGGGACTGATCCCTCATTACAGACCAGACATACTCTAAAGACTACATATGCTGTAAGAATGGTATTTTCCACTTTAAAGTGAAATTTTCCGTATTCACTTTTGTATGCAAAACTGTATGTTCTGAGTTATAACTAGAAAGCTAAATGAAAACAGTACTATATCAAGAGAAAGCATTGCTTTTAGGCTTTTTAAGAATCCCTGTCTGAACTCTGGATTGATTTGTGCATGTATATAAATACATAAATACACACACACACATACATATGATTTAGTCAATACCTCAGCTAAACTAATAGTTAAAACTATTCTCCTAGTCTCAAGTAACTGAATTCATTCCCATCCCCCAAATGTTACTTTTCATTTACCAAGATAAAGATTACAACTGTATTTTAAGAGTTATGCACCCTAGAATGGAAATTAGAGATTAACTAGAAGCAATTCTTAAAATGGGTAACTACAGATATTTTTTCTGAAAAAGATCTCAAAGTCTTTACTGTATCCAAAATATTGTTCTGAGCAAACTCTCCTGGAACCATATAACTTTCTTTGAAGTCTCCAAATTTTTAATAACCTAAAATATTAACTTCCAGAATGCAAAGTGCGCTAAATAAACAAGAAGCGAAAACCTCATTGGAGAATCTGATTGCTTTCAAAGTGGATCAGGCAATTTCTGAATGAATCAAGACTGTTTTCTGTGAAGGCTTTTGTCATTGGTCTCTAGAAAGATTTTCAAGCAGTAGGTAACAATTTCAGCAGAAGTTCACAGCCATCACTGGTTTTGACTTCCGTGACATCTTGCAGGTCACTGTGAAAATACCATGGAAATACCACACAGTCAAATAATCTGATGAATGGGCAACACTAAAAATAGGAATTTAACTGATTAGTTCTTGTTAGCACCAGATCTTCAGAAAGGTTATTGTTTTGTAGATCTTCAAGTCTCAGTCTGGTGAGGCAGAAGAAAAGTCTGCTCCATAAATACAAATCTTTATTTGTATACAAATTCTTCATTTGTATTTCATTCCCATGGCATAATGAAAGCAAGGCAGGACATAGATATATGAACTGAAATATGAATTTACTAAAAAAGTTGGTTTAACTTTTTCTAAAAAGGCTTTCTCCTATCTTTTGCTAATTTTGTATTTGAATTTTGTTTAACCTATTCTTCCATTGTTTAAAAATAAAGACAGGATTCCAGAAGGTTATGTTTACTACTATTAAGTGAAAATAATTTTAGTACAGTTTTGATTTCTGTGAAGATTTGAGATGAAACATCTTGGAAATACTTGGACAAAAAACATAATCAAAAGATAACATAGTTAGTTGAAATAATATGAGGACCACAGTGAAACACAGACATTTCACACTTCTGTAAAGAATAAACACCAATCTCCCAAACCCAAGTTCCTCTTGTGAGTAGATGTGACACTTTTTCTCCCAAAAGGGTATGTACCAACAGTCTCCAACCACTATCCTTGTGGTAAACCTTCCAAGAAAAAATGTAATCATACTTAACAGTGACACTAAACCATACTCTTGAGCAGACCCAAGTACAGCATGCCCCCTCCTAATCTATGACTTCACTACAAACTCCAGCAGCTTCACACTGCTTTCTTTCTCTGAGGTTTGTGATTTTACCAAAAGGATGCTGGTGAGTAAAACAGGATACTCAAGAGCTGAAATGTTTCCCCTTCCATAATAACTATTGGGCATTGTCATTTTGCTCGAACATTTCTGGTTAGCAGCAAGCACTTGGTTTACCTGCATCCACCAAGACCACATATTCACTACAGGTTCTCCGTATTTCCAAGAAAGAGTTCATGATGGCCTCACACACAGTTAGTGAGTAACAGTCATCGTGACATGAAGTACTAAATAATCATATACATACATATTAACTATAATCCTTGTAATTTAACACCTTAAAGAAATTTCTATGGCTGATTTTATGTCACAATTATAGTCTAATATTTATATAACATGAGTCTAGAAAAAAGTACAGGAGATTCCTCTCTCTAAAGATGACTATGATTAAATTCAAACCAGTAAGGATTGTATAAAACAAGTTCTAGGATAGTTTACCTGCTTCTTAATTCCATAATCATCGCATGCTTCAGCTTTCATTTTTTCAATCTTTTCTTCTTGCTGTTTTGCTTCTTTTTCATACATAATTTTTTCTTTTGCCAGCCTGCAATTAACAACCAAGTGGTTGTGTTAGTCTCATTCTATTACAGCAAAAAGTTACATCAGTGAAAACAGCCCCCCACTCAAAAGTTACAGGTCTGGAAGATAATACGCAATTTCATAAAAAAAAGGCTTTTAACCACTGCAAAAAAAACCCCCTGTACCTAGGAAATGATAAATTTAGCTATAATATAAAAAGAGTATTTTCTCCACGTATCTTGATGCTGATTTGGGGGTCACAGACAAAAGTAACAGTTCCAGAACTTATATTCCAATAATTTTCTTTATTTCCCATCTTTCAAAGGAAAAGGAATCCATGATTTAATCATAATAATGGACCCGTACTTGGGACCAGGATGCTTTTTGCTAACAAGCATAAATTCAAGAGTAATATAAATAAGTTTGAAGGTCAGAGGAATATTAAGCTAGTCTAATATGATGTCCTACTGTAACTATTACATTGCAATCCCAGTATCAAACTTTAGTATTTGTTACTGCAATTTCGTTGTTGCATCTCCCACTTTATCACACATATTCATTAGGCATATCTTAGATTATGCAATACTAGATATGAACCAAAGCATCTTTCAGGATCTTTAAAATACTGGAACAATTTCTCTTCAGCTAGTTCAGGAGCAGAACAAACATGGAGATACTTCTGCAGACCTGAAATCATACTGAAAAAAATCCTTCCCCAAGCAAGGGTAAGATCAACCTATACAAGATTGTTTGAAGATAATTTAATATCCAAAAGAACATAATCAGATTCAAGAAGCAAAGAATATATTATACAATGAAAAGAGAATAAATAAAGGTCTAGTAGAGAGCTTCATGACCACATTATTGCATCAGTGTTAATTAGTTCATAATTTGTCACAGTTAAGTGCCCTACTAGGAGTGCTGAGAATGGACAGAATGCTATTGGGGTGTCAAGAACCCCTGTGAACTGAAGCCGCCACAAAACCACCACTGCAGCTGTATGACAAAAAAAAAATCCATTGAGAATATACTGATAATGCAACAGCTGGAACTCTCCCTGTTATTTACAAGAGTTTATTTGCTAAAATAGCCCTAAGCCATGGCTCCACAGCAGTCACTCTAAGCCAGGCTGTAGCAACATGCACCTGAACTTGCTTCAGTCCTCATGGAGTCACACAGCCAGAAAAGGCTGTCAGCCTTACAAAGCATCTTCAGCTGTGTGCAGAGCGTGCACTCTGGGTCAATAGACCAGGCCATTTTCTACATATAAGCGAAGTACTAGCTTTGAGAAGTAGAACTGGAGAAAGACAGGAACCTAATTACTAATAATAAAGACACTAAATGAGTGGCTGTAATTCCAAGTATTGGAACTAGTTCCAGTATTAGCATGAGTAAATATTGATTTAATAGAGGATGAGTTAATTGTTTGATCAAGGTTACCTGATTTAATTCCAGACAGTATTAGTTGCTTTGCTACTTTTAGGTTCCAAAAAAGTTCACTTTAATCAACCCGTGAAACAGATGACTTTTTCTGAATGAGAACAGCAAATTCCCTTGAGGAGCAAGGGGAGAGGTGGACTGAACAATGTTTTTATGTGATTCACTTATTGAAATGTGTATCCCATTGGAACTAAAGGCAACTTATACTTCTGAATGAAACATTTTACATTGTTTTAAATTTTAGCCAAAACAAAAGGTTCAATGCATGACATTATTTGTATTTTCACATTCACAACTCCTATGCACACTAACTTTTCAAACTCACTGTTCCCTCAAGTCTGTATACTTTCATCAAACAGGGAAAGACTACATGTTCTCACCTAGTTTTGAACTTTTGCCTACCTTTCTCACATCTGCATACTTGAGAATTGCATCTGTATTTATTGACCTATTTCTGTAGTAGCTGTACATGTCACAAGAAGAACTTGAAATATTCTGCTTTAAAAAAAAGATATACAGGAAATGTGTAATATGAGAACATTTTCTGTGACAAATTTTCTGCTGGACTTTGTTCAGTACTCAGATTTATCTAAGTTCATGCTCTGCTTATCATTCATGAGATTGGGATGCTGATACCTAATGCAATTAAAGAAGTTCTGATTTAAGACATTTCCTGTACTAGATCCTTTCCCTAGATGTCATGAAGCCATTTCTACTGCTTATATAGCTTGGGGAGACACTAAGTAAGTAGACAAATTGATTTTAAAAATAAAGAGAAATTTCATAATGGAGACATACTAACACTTAATCACCTTTTAAAAATTTCAGCAGACATCTACACAAAAAAACCTGCATGATACTTTCCTGTCTTCTTCCTTTAACCCTTTTCTATCTGGAAAATAGATTCTGGGTTGGGTGGGGTTTTTGTTTGTGGTCTTTTGTTCATTTTTTGGTTTTGGGTCTTTTTTTTGGTGG
This sequence comes from Camarhynchus parvulus, assembly GCF_901933205.1. Lineage (NCBI taxonomy): Eukaryota > Metazoa > Chordata > Aves > Passeriformes > Thraupidae > Camarhynchus > Camarhynchus parvulus. Next base: position 46,912,348 of record NC_044601.1, read on the forward strand.
AGGGGTTTTTTGTTTGGTTGGACAGCTTGGTTTTTTTTTTTTAAAGATTTAAATGGATACAAACCAGAATCTAGGTTGGATATTAGGAAGAAGTTTTTTACAGAAAGGGTGATAAAGTACTGGAATGGTCTGCCTGAGGAGGTGGTGGAGTCAGCATCCCTGGATGTGTTTAAGAAAAGACTGGATGTAGCACTTGGTGCCATGGTTTAGCTGAGGTGTTAGGGCATGGGGTGGACTCACTCTTGAAGGTCTCTTCCAACCTAGTGATATGTCTTTATATATGGTGTGACCATACACAGTAAACTGAGTAAGAATAGCTCAGTAGTCAAATTGCAGTTGTGTGCATTTCAAGAACACAGGTTATTCGGTAATTAAAAAACCATAAAAACCACAAGAGGCTTAACTTTAGCAGACATTTTACAGTGTCATAAAACATATAAGGTTTAGCAACTTTAACTTTTAACTGGAAGAATCAAAAATTTAGAAAAAAATTGAACTAATGTGAATTACTTTTTATCATAGCTATAT
>NC_044601.1:46917875-46955375 GCF_901933205.1 Camarhynchus parvulus
AATAAAGAGACATTTCTGGTGGCATACCTGCCTCTAGAAATCAAGTTAAGGACTTTTTATCACTGAAGAACTAAACCATAAATGTTTTTACAGACAAGAGGTCAGCTCCTAACTATGGAGCTAGCCTAGCTATAGCTGCCCTTTAAAATTCTTTACACATCTGACTTTCATATCACTTAACACTTAATAACTTCACAATTTCTGTTTTGTCTGTAAGTAACCGTTTTGTAATTTTAAAGCTGGAGACTAAACCCAGAAGAGCCCAAAGGGCTTGACAGAATCTTAAGGTAGAAGGAGAAAAAAATTCCTTTCCATATCATTATGATTTGCTTCCTTATCCATTTTCCTTCACTCATTCTGTCTCCCCCACTTCAGCTCCCCAACCTGAAGAGCAAAGTAACACAAGATAGTTCAAGATAGCAAAAAAGCTGACCACTGGTGAACAGAGGTCTTCTCCCCTGGCTCTAGCACACACCTCTGCCAGCAATAATGCTCAAATGATCTCTCCATATCAAAACTGCAGGAAATTATTACAATGAACAAAACAAAACAAAAAGCCCAACAAAGAAAACAACAATCACCCCTCAAAAAAAAAAACAACAAACCAAAACAAAACAAAACCAAAAACAACAAAAGCAAAACAAACAAACCCCTAACAAACCAAAGCCCAAATAAACAACGTAAGAGTTTTTCTCCTGTGCTAAGCAAATTGAGTGAGCTCAGCAAGAGGCTTGACTATCATCAGAAACCAGAGAAGGGGAGAGGGAAATGAGATCTCCATACTTAGAATCACTTTGATTTCCCAAGGGACTTCACCTCCAGTCTGCTTATGGTGCAGAGTTGCAAGTGCTGTTCTAACTTCCAGCTGCTGCAGAAAGAGCCCCAAATTAACCTTGTTTCTCACTTCACAAAGGCACCTACATTCTTACTCCAGTCCATATACATCAACGCTGTCATCTCCTGTAGTTACATCATTAGCAGTAGCAAGCAAATCTACCTCTCTGATCATACGAAGGGCAGTTTATCTGAAATTTGATAGATGAAAAAATTATGTACAATGAGAGTTTTCTGCATGCATAATGAAATTAGGATCCTCTGTACACAGACAAAAATTCTACCTTCTTCCACAGTCACAGACAGGAACTACTAATGGCTGCCTAGAATAAAAGTGGTAAAATGGTACAAGGACAGAGCATGTGCTAGTACTCCTAATGTTCCCCCAACATCCAGTAGCTACTGACAATTCAGATTCTACATAAGCTAGAAAGACACCTGTGTGCTTAAGCCACCAAATACAGACTTCTTTCCAGTATTAGAAAAATCAACACAAGAAGCATTTTCCTGGCTGGATTGAGCAAGCAGACCTCTGAAGAAGATGAGGGGGAATTGCTCGGTTTTACTTTGAGAAAATTCACTATGTCCTATTCACTAGGACAAGCACTTCCTCAGAACTAATGTTACCATTAACCACTGCACATGCTAATATGCCATGGATTCAGCCTAAGAGCACAGAGTGACAGTAGCGACTAGATAATGAGATATCTATGCTAACTTAGTTCAAATTCAGAAATCCATAATAGTGTAGCTTTACAAGGCATAGCTTTTTTCTTTACGGTATAATAAACTTCTTATATAAATATTAGTATTAATATTAATAGTATAACAGTAATTTTTCTTTTAGTATAATGTATTAACACTATGCACAATTATAGGGCAAGTAATTCAGCAACTGCAGTAACACTGGCAATATGCTAATCACTACCTGCAGAGCTTAAAATACCAGGTCCCTAATCTGAACATAGTATTTTAAAAATTTTACTTACACACACTCTTGGGTTCACCAAAGCTACATAAGAATACAAACTTTACAGACTAAAGGGTCCAAGAGAAAAAGCCAAGGAAGGATGAAGAAATACTTGACCCAGTTATGCAAACTGCCATATTTTCTTAGCCATGAGAGCCTACTTTCTGATTTAGACAGGATACCAAATTTATGAGCTTATTTTCTTCTTCTAGCGACAAAACCATCACCAAAGCTAAAATTTCTCTTTTAAGACTCAAGATGTAACAATACATGAGTATATGCATAATTTTCAGCCCCTTCTGCATCTAACAGCTTATAGAAGGGTTACATTTATCATAACATTTCAGGATAACTTTGCAAGCTTGGGTTTTCTCAAGGATCACTACTGTAAAAAAGATGAAAATCCAATACATGTTTTTCTAAGTCAGAAAATTATTTCAAGGTAAAAACTACTTGTAAAGTCAAGAAAGTTTTGTATTATCTATTTTACTACAGGTCTCTCTGAATCTTCAGGGCTTCACTTGTTCTTGCCTCTACAGAAAGTTGTAAATGCTTTATAAGAAGCACAAGAGCTTCAGTTTTAGATTAGAACAAGAAGTGAAGCCTCTGATGTGGTAACAATTTGGGCTGCCAAAGATTTTCACTTCACTTTATAATCCAGGCATCCTCTTCAGACAAAGACTTTTTGTTTTGGAGAAAAAAACCACAGAAACTTCTTCCGCCCCTGTAGGCCCCTCCCAGCTGGGAGTAACTGTAAGTGCTACAATAATGAAAAAAATTAAATAGAATTGCAGTCATATTATGTGTGTAGGCAATTCACAATGCATCAGAAAGACTTCCTAGAGTTAAAAGAAAAAACAATGAATGCTGTGGTCTTGAATGAGATTTCCACCCATATGATACATCTAATTCAATAATACTTACAATCAAGCCAGGATGGATTATGGTTGTTAGCATAGCTGTAATTCATCTCCTGCATAAAAAGCACTATCATAAATTTAATACCAATTTTTTAGATTTCCCATGGATCCACATTCTAATTCCACAGAAAATAATCCTTTGTAACTGTTTAATCTACACAGGTGAGTATGCGGCTTGCCATGAAGAAAAACAAAAGCACTACACATATGCATAAAGCCACCAAACTGGTACTACCAAGCAGCTGGAACTACTGTACCTCCAAATTTTCGAAAGGCAGCTTAAATAACTGAAGGTTAAAAGCCACAGTTTTGCACATATTCTCACCCAAATGAAAATTTTAAAAAAGGAAAAAAAAGCTTTCCTCCGTAATACTGTATCACTAACAACATTTATGGTTGTAAACCTGCTTGGGCATGTTTCAATTTGCCAGCCAAAATGATAGCATTAATAGATTATTATGGTCAGCATCGACATGCATAAGACAGTTTTGCTTAGGGGGCAGAATATACGGGTAAACACAAAAACCCTGAGATGCCAGATTTCTTTTTAAAGAGGTAATGGGATGGAAGAAGGAATGCAAGAGACAATCTTTTACAGACCTGATTACTACTAATTTAAATTTGTGAAATATTTCTTAAACTGGATCACTTAGGTCTTCTCTAAAGGTATAGTAACAAGTGGAATCAAACACATTAAAAAGAAAAAAAACAACCCAAACCAAACCAACACACGATGCCATTTCCACAGCAATAACTGTGCCCTTGTCACAGCCTTTTAAGATATGTGTGGGTACTGTTTGTTGCTGTGAAGTTAAAATTTGTATTGAAAAGAATTAGAGAAACAGGAAACCCTTCAAAAAAAAAACCCAAGGTTTGTTTCTGGGCCTTAAAACTAATTATCCACATTGGTAACTATGTATGTCACAGATGTTACCTCAGACACATCTAAGGGCAGGTGCAGTCTTCTCTCGACAAAGAGAAAAGTAGGGGGTTTTATGTGGGAAAGAGACTATGTTAGTAAGTCTCAGAGATTTTAAGCAGTCTTCAAACGCCAGGCCAACTCAAGACTTTATGTATCTGATCCTGATGTCAGGAGCAGTACAAAAGGTATTTAAGACATATCTAAGTAGCTCTGGACCACAATTACCACACTTGGCTAACACTGAACCCAAATCTACGACTCCAGGACTGAGCTGCTGACAACCCTAGGCAATTGTGCAGATGCACAATCCGCACTTTGAAAAGGGCTTTGGGAATCAGCTTGTATCCAACGGAGCATTCTGTATATTCACTCTTGAATCTCTCAGCTCTCAGATGTGTAGTGTACACACATTAAATCGCTTTATCATGCTGACTCAGTGGACTTGAGTAGCCCTGCAGATCATTCCTCAGTACCCAAATGAGATATCCTAGCCCTTCCCATTAACTCAGCTACAAAATAGTTGTTGCACAGAACCTTCTAATTATAACAAGAACAAAGAAGAGAGACCTGAGCTTGTCATCAATACATTGGTTCTATGAGTCACAGTGAAGATCTATGGCTAATGGGCAACATGCAAGAAAGCAACCATACTTCATATACGGTGGACAGAAGATGGAGAAGACTTCTGACTTACACTAGAAAAAGCAAATTTCTTGAGAAACCAAGAACACAAATTACTTTTGTCCTTGAATTAGCAATACAGTGAACAAGGAGTGAACAGGAGTCCTTGTGTTCTTCATACTTCTCTTGCACAAAATATATCCTGAACTCACAAGTAAAATAATTCAGTTTAAGAGAATTGTTCACATTTATATTTAAAATCCGACCAACAGTTATGTGTAAGTTGTAGAACTTCCTGTGCTTGGAGCGAGGGGGAGAATCAGTGTAGACTGCTTTGCAGTATGATGCTATTTCACAAAGAGAAAAAATAGTATCAACACTAGCGCAGCAGGCAAAAGAACAATCTTGTGAAGATACCAGTTTTAGAATGGTAAATTAAAAAAAAAAAAAAAGGAATTGCTTCACAAAAAATCAATACACTTTCCCCATAGGTTCATGATGTAAAATTCTATAATCAAGGCTTGTAGATTTGTAATTATGGTATGTCAGCCACATTTAAACAAGCATGTTAAAAGATTGTTAAAGTTAAACTAACACAATTGCAATGTGAATTGTCTTAGTCTCATTCTAATCTACTCGTGTCACTTCCACTTAATCAGATGGAAACTATGGGCAAATGTCAGTGCTATTTTCAGGCAACTCGACTTACTTTGTTTGTGGTGGTTTTTAAAATGATTTCCAATCTGAAATGCAAATAAGGTATTTTAGAAGGTATTTTTTCCCTAATCAATTCTCTCACTATCCAGCAGGTAGTTGCTTGGATTTACTGAGAGCAAAACTATTTTGAAGTGATTAAACAAGAAGTATTGCTTGCTATGACATAAGCCACAAATACAGAAAACATAACTACTCATACTCATCAAATCTACTTCTTTTGAATCACAAACTATTAAAAGTATACAATTACCAAGAGCCTGGCTATCAGATTTGCCAAGAGCAAAAGATGTCCCTATTTCTAGTTTAAATTTCTTTCACTGATACACAGCAATGTAAGAAATGTGCAAGCAAGTAAATTACCTACAACCAAAAACACAGTCCCTTGAGAGGAGTACACAAAGATTTATGACTTACAGCTAAAAAAAAATACCAAAGCAGAACAGCAGCTTCATTCTTAGCGTGGAGAAAAAGTGATGAGTTAGGTAACTAATGAAAAAAAAAGCTACAACAGATGATTAGCACAAGTCCAATGAAATGTCTGAAAAGCTCTCTATATGCTAACAGTTCTCAACTCCTACCTTTTTTGATATATTCTTGAAGCCTGAGCACTGAACATGGTTAGAAATCAGTATTACATGCTAGATTCCATGTGATTTTCTAACCAGAAAACAGAAAAAAAACTAATGAAACTTAACTGAGTGCTAAATCAGTCACTTTATAAAATGTTTAATAAGGCTCTATGCAAGTCTTCTCATACACCAGAAAAAAAAATGCCTATGGAATTGTTCTAGTCCAAAATAAGAGGAAAATGTTAATGTTCCCAAGTTGACACAAGTCACAGGTATGTCCACTGCAGCAGAATGCATAACTAGGCTTCTGGGTAGAGAAGGAAGGGTGGAGTGTGACAGAGCCATACCTCTTGTATCTGTGTGCAGCTGTCACAAACTGGGGAGCTGTTGCTGTATCATGTCCCCACAAGGAGTTAAGATAATATTCCTCTTCTCCCTTTTTATTTTTTTTTTAAAGCTACCTTTACTTAGAGAATGCCAGCTGCTGCACAGTAACTGTAGATATGCCTGTTGCTACTGCACAAAACACTCAAGTCAAGTTTACTTGCTTATTCACATGGACATTCTCCAAAAGCAAATCTGGATCTTGCTGACTGCATTTGTATTGCTTACCCAAACGTTTTCATCCTTTCTTTGTATTACCTCTGAAATGCATAGTTGTGTGGTTTGCTTCTACATTCAGAGAAATTCTGAAGTGCCTTAACTAACACCAACAGTGACAACTTTACTAGTCTTCAAGTCTGACCTTTCAAAGTGAATCAAGTATAAGAAAATGTGCATATCTTACTGACAGGAATTTGCAAAGTCATAGCATAAAGTTGATTATATGAAATTGCACTATATAACATCCTCACCCAGCACACACACTAATTCTTGTCTCTGCCTGAGCCAGCAGTCTTTGTAGCCTTAATAAACCCCAGCGTGACCAAACAGTGTTTATAGCAAGAGCGATCCCGACAGATACACTTTTCTTAAAAACTACGACTTTGTTGAAACCAGGGAAGATCAAGACTCTTTTGACGAATCTCCCAGGAGTGCCCAGGGAGACGGTGGAGTCCCCATCCCCCGAGGCGTTTTAGGAAAGAATGGAGTACTATGGTCTAGTTAACAAGGTGGTGATGTTTGGCCACAGGCTGGACTCGATTATCTCAGTGGGCTTTTCCAACATAATTGCTTCTCTGATGCCACTGGTTCTGCAGCTTCTAAACTAGAAATATTTAACAACAGCTTTGGTAAAAAAAAATAAAAAACCAAACATCTGAGGCTTCATACCTCGGCAAGGTATGAGGCGAGACTGCCTTGGACACCGAGGGGGCTAGGTGACTACCCTCGACTCCCAAAGACTCTAAGGAAAGGGAACGAAACCCGCATTTAACCGTGTCCCAGAAAAGCGCGGCCTGTTCCCGACGGCGGTACGCGAGGGATGGAAGCCCGTGCCAGGGCCGCTCTCCGGCACAGCCCGCCAGCCTCGTACAGCACTGCGGGCCCGCGCCCGGCGCGTCCGGTCCCGCACGGAGCCCCGCTGTAGTCGCCCGGCCCGGCCGTGCAGGACCATGCCCCGACCGCCACTCACCGCCTCACGACGCCGGTCTTAATCTTGATCTGCCGGAGGCGCGGGTCGGCCATGGCGACGGGCGCCGTGACTGCGCAGCCCCGCGACGCGCATGCGCTCAGCCGCCAGCCCGGGCGGCACCACCGGAGCGGGCGGGAGCCCCGCCTTCCCCCCCTGCCCCGCGCAGTGGAGAGGGCCGGGCAGCGGGGAGCCAGCGCCGTTGAGGCGGAGCTGCCCAGCGCCGGTCGGGATTGTTCGCGCGAGGGGAGAGGGGTGGGAGTGGAGCCGTGGTGCCGGTTAGGAGCCGTTCCGATCGGTACCGTGATGGTGGTGGGCTGGAGAGTGACGGGCACCACCCGCTCCCGACCACTGATAACGGGGTCGCATAATTAACGCCATTTCGCAAGGCGTTTTCCCCGTCATTATCAGGCCCTGAAAGTACTGTGCACCAAGGAGACAAACCAAACATTTCTTTTTCCCGTTTCACTGGCCTCAAAGTTCCTCAGCACTAGGGCGAATTCCGCTCATTGCCCTCCTGCATATCCCAACATCCGGCCCGCCCAGTGCTGTGGATGACCCTGTTACAGCACTGGGAATCTGCAGCTCCCAGAGTAGCTTCTGCCTGCAGCCCCCACAGCCCTGCCTGCCTGCAGCCCCCCAGCACTGCCTGCCTGCAGCCCCCCAGCACTGCCTGCCTGCAGCCCCCCAGCCCTGCCTGCCTGCAGCCCCCCAGCACTGCCTGCCTGCAGCCCCCACAGCACTGCCTGCCTGCAGCCCCCAGCCCTGCCTGCCTGCAGCCCCCACAGCCCGGCCTGCCTGCAGCCCCCACAGCCCTGCCTGCCTGCAGCCCCCCAGCACTGCCAGCCTGCAGCCCCCCAGCACTGCCTGCCTGCAGCCCCCCACTGCCTGCCGTAGCCCCAAGCCCTGCCTGCCTGCAGCCCCCAGCACCCTGCCTGCCCCCCGCAGCCTGCAGCCCCCAGCACTGCCTGCCTGCAGCCCCCAGCACTGCCTGCCTGCAGCCCCCCAGCACTGCCTGCCTGCAGCCCCCCAGCACTGCCTGCCTGCAGCCCCCCAGCACTGCCTGCAGCCCCCCAGCACTGCCTGCAGCCCCCCAGCACTGCCTGCCCCCCGCTGCAGCCCCCCAGCACTGCCTGCCTGCAGCCCCCAAGCACTGCCTGCGCCCCCAGCACTGCCTGCCTGCAGCCCCCCAGCACTGCCTGCAGCCCCCAGCCCGCCTGCCGGCCCCCACTGCCCGCCTGCGCCCCCAAGCACTGCCCCCCAGCCCCGCCTGCCTGCAGCCCCCCACAGCCCTGCCTGCCTGCAGCCCCCCCAAGCACTGCCTGCCTGCAGCCCCCAGCACTGCCTGCAGCCCCCCAGCACTGCCTGCCTGCAGCCCCCCCCCCCCAGCGCCTGCACTGCCTGCAGCCCCCCAGCACTGCCTGCCTGTAGCCCCCCACAGCCCTGCCTGCCTGCAGCCCCCCAGCACTGCCTGCCCCCAGCCCCTGCAGCCCCCCAAGCACTGCCTGTAGCCCCCCAGCCCTGCCTGCCTGTAGCCCCCCACGCCGCCCTGCCCACTGCCTGCAGCCCCCCAAGCACTGCCTGCCTGCAGCCCCCCAGCACTGCCTGCCTGCAGCCCCCCAGCACTGCCTGCCTGCAGCCCCCCAGCACTGCCTGCCTGCAGCCCCCACAGCCCTGCCTGCAGCCCCCCAGCACTGCCTGCCTGAGCCCCCCAGCACTGCCTGCAGCCCCCCCAGCACTGCCTGCCAGCCCCCCAGCACTGCCTGCCTGCAGCCCCCCAGCACTGCCTGCCCGCCTGCCTGCAGCCCCCACAGCCCTGCCTGCAGCCCCCCAGCACTGCCTGCCTGAGCCCCCAGCCTGCCGCGCCCCCAGCACTGCCTGCCGCAGCCCCCCAGCACTGCCTGCCTGCAGCCCCCCAGCACGCCCCGCCTGCCTGCCTGCAGCCCCCCAGCACTGCCTGCCTGCAGCCCCCAAGCACTGCCTGCCGCATCCCCCAGCACTGCCTGCCTGCAGCCCCCCAGCCCTGCCTGCAGCCCCCCAGCACTGCCTGCCTGCAGCCCCCCACAGCCCTGCCTGCCTGCAGCCCCCCAAGCACTGCCTGCCTGCAGCCCCCCGCAGCCTGCCTGCCTGCAGCCCCCCAGCCCTGCCTGCCTGCAGCCCCCCAGCCCTGCCTGCCTGCAGCCCCCCAGCACTGCCTGCCTGCAGCCCCCCAAGCACTGCCTGCAGCCCCCAGCCCTGCCTGCCTGCAGCCCCCAGCACTGCCTGCCGGCCCCGCCGCCTGCATCCCCCAAGCACTGCCTGCAGCCCCCACAGCCCTGCCTGCCTGCAGCCCCCCAGCACTGCCTGCAGCCCCCCCAGCACTGCCTGCCTGCAGCCCCCCAGCACTGCCTGCAGCCCCCCAGCACTGCCTGCCTGCAGCCCCCACGCCAGCCACTGCCTGCCTGCAGCCCCCCCAGCACTGCCTGCCTGCAGCCCCCCAAGCACTGCCTGCCTGCAGCCCCCCAAGCACTGCCTGCCTGCAGCCCCCCAAGCACTGCCTGCCTGCAGCCCCCCAGCCCTGCCTGCAGCCCCCCAAGCACTGCCTGCCTGCAGCCCCCCAAGCACTGCCTGCAGCCCCCCAGCACTGCCTGCCTGCAGCCCCCAGCCCTGCCTGCAGCCCCCTAGCCCTGCCTGCAGCCCCCCAGCCCTGCCTGCCTGCAGCCCCCCAAGCACTGCCTGCAGCCCCCCAAGCACTGCCTGCCTGCAGCCCCCCAAGCACTGCCTGCCTGCAGCCCCCCAAGCACTGCCTGCAGCCCCCCCAGCACTGTCTGCCTGCAGCCCCGGAGCTGTCTCTCTGTCACCTTTGACAGGTCCTGAGGAGGAACAGGGACCAGAGCTGTCACTGGGCAGTGAGACCTGGGACATCCCAATGGCCAGGGACACCTCTGACTTCATCTGCTTCCTCTGAGGATGAGGGAGTGACTCATGTTCTTTCATATGATTTTTGAGTCTAGATTATGATTGTTATATTTATACTGTAAACAGTATGCTATGACCCAACCCCATCTGCAGAGGGTCCATGTGAACAGAAATCATAAAGAAATTGTATTAAAAATTGTATATTTTACTACTTAGAGATTGCACTGCACTGATTTGACAAGAGAGAGCTGAGAGGAGACCCCATAAATGTCTGTAAGTATCTAAAAGGAGGGAGTCAAGAGGATGGATCCAGGGTTTTCTCAGTGGCTCCAAGCAGTAGAACAAGAGGCAGTGGGCAGACATGGATGTCCAGAAGTTCCACCTGGGCATGAGGAAGAACTTTACTGTGCAGCGACTGAGCACTGGAACAGATTGCCCAGAGAGGGTGTGGAGTCTCCCTCCCTGGGGATACTCAAGAGCTGCCTGGACATAATCCTGTGCCATGTGCTCTGGGATGACCCTCTTGAGCAGGGAGGTTGGACCAGATGGCTGAATCTGGTCCCTTCCAACCTGACCCTTTCTGTGCATAGTTCTGTTAATAGAAAACCTGTGTTCTTGTAATAAATTCTGTGCTCTACTAATAATGAAATCCTGCTAAGGAAAATAAAGCTTTAATTGTTAATCAGTTGCTAAATGGTTAAGCTTAAGTGTTAAACAGTACAAGTGTTGTCGTAATTCTGCCAAGCATCTCTAGAAGAACCTGTCTGTCCCCTTAGTGTCTGGTGGTTGGTAAAAGCAATAAAGAGGCAAGATTAGCACTGGCAGCTCAGTCCTGCAGTTGAAATCAACTACTGGTTCAAGGGCTGTTTTTCTCTATGGTTATACTTAGTAGAGGCTAACCACTTAAGGGTATAAATTCCTGGGAAAAAAACAACCCCTTGTGTCTGTGTTTGAAAGAATTTCCCTTGAATGAGTATTTAAATTAACAAGAAAAAAAAATAGCTTCAATGAACAAATAAAGGCAAATACATTTTCAGTGAAGTGCAGTTCAGGAAGGTCTGCAGAGGATTTTTTTCCCCCCACATCATTTTGTCCTGTGTTAGTGGCTTGCCCTGACCTTTGGTATTGCCAGTGACCAATATCTCTTGAGAAAAGCTGGCTGCAAGGAAGGAAATCATGTTGCTCCTGGTGACATGACAGTTGCACGTCGTTAGCCAGCAGCTGTGGTCAAGTGGCTGGCACCACCAGGCCCCATTCAGACTGGTATATCTGCAGACAAGGATGAAAATGAGCCTCTTACAGAGCCCAGCAAGCCTTCCCAGGAGACCTGGAACACACAGCCTTTGGTTGGCAGGTTGGTGCTGAAGGGAGATGCAGGTCTCAAAATCAGCACTAGCTTAATGCCATGAACAAATATGACCTGGAGACAAGTTCAAAGATGTATTATGTATTTGATACACAAATCTACCATCAGCCATGCAGGAGGTGGAGGAAGGAGGTCAGCATTCTGGCAGAGACAAAGGAAAATGCAGCCCCTTATTTTGCCAGAAACTCAAATCTTGCTATTCTGTCTTTAGAAAGCTGTATCAAGTCATGCTGGGGCTGAAGCTATTCTCTAAAAATTCCAAGGAAACCTAGTTATGCTGCATACTCCTTGAAAATACAGAAGTCTTCAAGTAAAGCTGAATTACTACCATATACCAACACATGAATTTTTTTTCAAGAATAATCTTCAATGTAATTTCCATATTTGGCAAAGTTATTCAATAAGTGATAAGGCTAACAACAGACAACAGTACAAAACCAAAAAAAATTGCCTGGAAGCAGCAATATTAAGAAAATAACTTGTGTTTCCAAGTGCTAAAAAGGTTTTATTTCTAGCCCTGAAGCATTAACTTGCATTACTAACAGTGCTTAGGCTACTGAATTTTAGAAGTAGAATGCAACTGTTTTCTTACAGGTAATTCACTTAACTAAATAGATGAAAATACACCAAATCTGTGTCCATATTTAAGCATATTTGATGATAATGTGAAAAAGATGTTACTGGTGGATCATGGAGTATACTGCAAAATGTGACAGAAAGGACAATGTACTTTGCTATTAATACATGTTTGTATTATTAACTGAAAATTATTAATTAACTTTTTAAAGCCCAGTAATTTTATTTCTAAGGGTATGGATATTGGAATATCCATGAAAGTATGTATAATGTTTTTCAGGACAGACGCTCCTTTTTAAGTAAAGATGTTTATGGGGAGTTTGTTTTCCAGAACTCCTTTGAAACAATTTTTAGGCTAGTCAGTCATAGATACATTTCCATGTGAATTAGTGATGTTACACTGGAGTTGAATGCAATCCTTTATGAAGACTATGAATACTGATGTACCTTTTGGATGGTAGAGAAACTATCAATTCTTCAATGATTTTTGGCAGCATTCTGCTTGTGTTGCATCTGGTTGAAGGTTTTTCATAAGATCTATTAGCCCTATCATTATGAGAGCACTGTTGCATAGAGGCAGGTGCCTAAACATAATTTGCTGATGATGTAGCTATGCTGACATACAGAGCAAGTCGTTCCGTGCCTGGGACCCTTAAACATATTTTACGTACTCCCCTGTATTGCACCTTCCCAGCAGCTCACGTGTAGGGCTGCACTTGCTGTGAATAGGACTCCCTCTTCTCTGACCAGTGTCACCTGGTCATTCCAGCTTTCATCTGTCTCTGCAAATGCAATGTTTTCAAGGCAATTTGTTACATGTTTTGTACAAATGTACTTTAGTGGGAGTAATTGTTACTGCCACTATGCTTTCTGTCTAAAAAAAAATTCCAGCTAGATTTTGTTTATTTCTTGTGAGTAAGAGCACATATAGTAATTATTGCTCATTCCCATTTCATGGAAGCAGCTAGTCAGCCTGATGAGCTCAAATGTCTGTGCACATAAACAATTGTGTAGTATATGTTTAATCTGGAGTGGGCACAGTGTACCTAATACACTTGCAAGCAAGCACACCAGGGTGTAAAGCACTGTCTACAACTCATAACTTCTCTGTGAAAGACTGGCTTAAGAAGTTAAGACCAAACATATGCTTCATTGCCAGAAAAAGGCACACACACTCAAAAGCATTGCAGTATGCCACAAGCCCCTTTTTGTAGTAACAGTTCCCAATTAATGTGTCTCTCAATATTTCTCTCAACACTACCCACGAGAAATAGTCAACTTGTAACATGTGCAAATTCTGAGTCTTATTAGTCCTGCATTCTGATCATATCCCTACCTCCCTTTAAAATTTATTTGTTTGGCTCTAATAAGGGACTTTCTGCAGTGAGGCTATTTTGTGTTATAACATATTTCACTTCAGCTTTAAAGCCAATACTTTTGTCACCTGGTATAGTTCAAATTTAAGACATTATGCCACCTATGCTGCTGAGGTCAAAGCAAACCTTGCAGAGGGAAGTGCAGCCACTAGGGTTTAGTCCACTAAGACCCAGTGGCAGTTTTCATCACCTAGTCTCTCCGCTGACAGTTGGTTTTGACAGCTTGAAAAACCCATGACCAAATGCATGTGTGCTTCAGCTGAGGACTAAGACCATTACTTTAATAAGTAAATGCTCAATGAGCTTTTATACTATTTTGTTTACCCATCAAAACCATGTGTGCAGTCTGACTATAATTTCATTTTGTTTATGACCAAACAAAATGTGGAAATTATTTAGCCTTCAAATTTTATCTTCTTTTGTAGGAAAATGAAATTTCATTCATCCTTCCCAAAGGATAGTATGAAATGAGATCAGATTTCCAATAAAAGTTATTTGTGTTTACTTAATTTTTAATATATGTTAAGTAGATAAAATTAGCCTCTGTACAGCTGCCAGCACACAGCTAGACACCGTCTAAGTGCACAAGAATTAATTTCCCTGACTGTCAGCATACGAAATAGTATCAGTATTTCTTGTAGTACAGACCTCTTGATCGCACTTTCATATCAGGTGATTATTCCTGGTCAAAATTGTCTTCCACAAATATCTTCCCAAAACACTTACAGAATTGTTCAACACCACAGATACAAGCAAGTAGCACAGGTGTGGTATTGGACAAGGATAAAATGGATTGCTGTTGCACAGTTTGTAAGATATCTACTAAATATGGTGATTCAAGTAAGAGCTGTGTTTTGTTACAGGAGAGGCTCAGTTACATAGGGAAGCTAAGTAAGGAGAAAGGAGATTCCAGGCAGAAGCTGAAAAGGGTCAGGGGTGAAGTCCTTTCTCATTCCTGCCTTTGTACCATCTCCAAACACCACTGGGATGGATTCTGGTTTCAACTATGCTTCTGTAAAAAGGAAGTAGCCCACTGGGAAGTAGTGGTATAAAATCAGATGGAAACCTACTCATTTTCAGCAAAGTTATAGTGACAGTACAATTTACCCTAGGCAGAGAAGGCAACAATGGTGATTCCTCAAATATGACACTACTAGAGAGCGTAGGTTACAAAACAGCCCTCTCCTACAGTTTTCAGGGTTAAACTGTGCCCATAGTAAATGTTTAGCTACATCTCAAACCTTTTCTAGCTAACTTGAGGCTTTTTAAAAAGCAGTTTTTCTTAGCTCAGACAACCATTAGGTGAAGAACTGGAAGTAGTGAAAGGAAAAGGGATTTATGTGTGTGCATCAAAAGGAGAATATATCCTTTTGCGAATTATTTCCATGGGTCCCCTACGTACAAATGAAGAGATATGTGATATAGCAATTCATTGTTCTGACACACATTGCAATCATGATGTGCAGTTTTTAATGCATCGTGTTACATTAAGCTTAGCCTATGGTTTAACACCATGTAACATAAATTTCTGTGAAGGGAGTAACATAACATGATACTGTCTTTTAAAAGACACACACGATTTTTTCAGATCACCTACTTTTTATCCATGAGTGCCCAATCCAAAAATCAAGGTGGCAGACGAAAGTGGATTGAATGAGTATCCACAAACCAGAGTATTTATCTTGTGTAGTTTTGCTCACTGCTACCTGTAGTCAATGACTCCAGTCAATTTTTATGTTGTAATGCATGAGCAAAGTTGATGGACATATTTTTTTGACACCCTTAGTTAGATTTTATTCAGGGTCAATCAAGGGAGACCTGACAGCCGTTAAGACTAAAACACACTGAGAATCCTCACAAGTGTTTATTTCTCAATAAAGACAGGAGCTTTGATTATGAACCTGTCACTAACATTCTCTCTTTTTGTCCTACTTTGGAGGCAGGTTTTCTATTTTAATTGATAGTTTATTTTGAAATAGACATATCAGTATGAATGATTCTCATTGGAATTAAAATGAACTATTGGAATTAAAAAATGAACTATTGATTTGATAATAATTGGGTATAATAAAATCTCCAATGAAAGATCAAACTCCTATCTGAAGTTTAAAAAGCTCACAAAATAAAGCTGCATGTGATGAATCTCTTCAGAAGAAAAGAAAAATAATTACATTTTATATATTCATATATACTCATAATTTGTTTATTTATCTCCCCCGAATCATTAAAGTCAGGATTTTTTAAGATTTTTCATATACATTTCTTGAAACCTGTCTTCAATCCCTTCTGTATTCCTAAATTATTAGCATGAATTTTAATTTAATCCTTTTTGTGGTACAATACAAAACAAAACCATGACACCAACTGACATCTGTAATGTGTGGATTTGACTGATCACATGATTCAATGCAAAATTTAACTACCAGCCAAGAAGATTCCTCTGGTTTTTGGACATATTGGAAACTGCAGTTTTTATCACTCAGGATTTTGTTCTCCAATGAAGAAAACAATCTTTGCCAGTTCTTATCAGACAGGAACATGTAGGTAGCACACAGAGGTGCTGGAGGACAGCAAAGTGGCTGCCACCAAATAGGCAGATAATTATAATATCCTGTATAGTGCTGCAGGTAACATTCTGATTGCTTCTCATAGGTCAGTAAAATAGGCAAATAGTACCTGTAAAGTGTAACATCAAGATGATGCAGTGTGAGAAAGCCTAAGAGAGATAAAAAAATGTGTGCTTTTAATAAGACACCAATCTTTATTGACAGAGATAAACATGCTGTCATGGTATAGCTTGATGCTGTAAAGCAGCTGGCAAAAAAAATTACCTTACATTGTGATTAAAGTTTAGCACTCTACAATATCACTTTAGAAGATTTTAAGTATATTGTAAGTTGGTGAGTTGTCGTTGCTTAACTTTCAAAATGTAGAGGTTTCTGGTGAGTTGTTGTAGTAATCTGTTCATCTGGCCTAAGTTATTCAATAGATCTATTAATCATTGGAAAGGAAGAGTTAAAATAATTACTAATAAAACCTGCTGCTGGTACAAATGCTGTTGACACTGTAAGTAATAAGAACAGATTAGTTCTGTAAAGGAAATTGGATTGCTGAGTGAAATAAACTTGTTAAAAATAAACAAATTCAAGACTGGAAATGTAGAAGTACAGAATATAAGTTAGATGTACAAAGTGGAAAACTGTGACTTGGGAAGCCATAGGCCCAGAGAAAGACTGTGGGGTTGCTATGGCTAACCAACTAAATATAAGCCTGGCTATAATATTGTTGACTGACAGGGAGCAGGTAGCACCCATTAAACATACTTTTGGTATATTTTGGTATATACTTTTGGTATATTTTGGTATATACTTTTGTCATTTTGGTATTGTGTTGGAGTCTTAAAAATCTAGAGATGATGAAAGGGTGAGGCTCTGGCTGAAGTCGCATACCAAGTTTTACACTTTTAAAAGGGAAGAAGAGCTTGTAAGGCTCAGAACAAATCTGTGGGAGTAATACAGTACCTGAAAAACACACCCTATGCAGCAAGCCGCAAGAAGCTAGTGATGAAAAAAAGGGAGTCAGTTGGTTTGTAACCCACACAGAGGAGGAATTTCTGATAGCAGAAGATTCACAACACAGCAGAAAGAATAAACAGTAGAATACAACAGCAAGCTCAAGCTAGATAAAATCAGGATTTAATTAAGGAGGGCAGTTTTAAATACTGGGTGACATATTTTAAATGCTGGTAAAACTACCATTGAGAGATGGAGGTGTTTAAGACTAAGATTTTTGTAAAAAAACCCTTTGGCTTCAACAGGAGGAATGAGTGTGTATGTCTTTACAAATAGCTAGGTAACCTGAAAGAACCAATCAGGGTCTGGAAGAATGGGTGTTGAGGGCTTTATGAACAAAGTATGTAACTAATGACCTGAAAGGACCAATTAGGTTCTGGAAGAATAGATACAGAGGTCTTTACAAACATCAAGCTGCACAACTTTGTCCCAGAGCTGAGCACAGTCTGAACTTTATAACTTTAGGGGGAAATGAGAAGGCTTAATGGACTTACGGGTATGAACTTCTCTGCCCAGGGTGGGCTTAAAACTAAATTTAATGATCTTACAAAGCATGATGGAGGGAGAATACATTTCGAAGGGGGAATATGTGGTAGGATGTTTGGGGAGTCTGTACCTTCCTAGTACCTCAAACAATGGGGAAGGGGAAAAGGCAACACATAGTCAGGAGTTTAGGATGAAAAAGAGGATGCATCGTCCAAAAACTGGAGAGAGACCCCACAGGTGTGTGGTCCTGTAGACTCTCTCCCTTTTTTGATGAAGCTGATTTTTGCAGGACTCCTGTGTCCTATGTAGATACTGGCCTTTGTCAGAGTGATTATCTGCACAGCTTAACTGCAAGTTAAGTCTCAGCATAGAAATTAGCATGTAAAATCTCTACAAGGGTTTATATTGTAGAATCATAGAATGGTTTGCATTGGAAGGACCATGTAATTACAACCCTCCTCACCACAGGCACCTTCCAATAGACCAAGTTGCCCAGAGGTCCATCCAACCCAGCCTTGAACACTTTCAGGGATGGGGCATCTACAACTTCTCTGGGCAACATGTTCCTGTGCCTCACCACCCTTACAGCAAAGAATTTTGTTCTTACATCTAGTCTAAAGCTGCCCTCTTTCAGTTTGAAGCCATTCCTCCTGTCGTTATGTGCCTTTCTTGAAAGTTCTTCTCCAACTCGCTTGTAGGCCTGTTGTAGGTACTGGAAGGTGCTATAAGGTCTCCATGGAGCCTTTTCTTCTCCAGGCTGAACACACTCGATTCTCTCAGGCTGTCCTCACAGGAGAGGTGCCCCATTCCTCTGATTATCTTGGTCTCCCTCCTCCAGACTTGTTCCAGGATATACATGTCTTCTTCTGGGGGCCTCAGAGCAGGATGCAGCACTGCAGGTGGAGTCTTGGGAGTCTAGAGCAGGGTAGCAGAATCCTCTCCTTGCCTTACTAGCCATGCTGCTTTTTATGCAGCCCAGGACACAACTGGCTTTCTGGGCTGCAGCTACATGTTGTTGGGTCATGTTGAGCTTCTCCTTCACCAACACCCCCAGGTCATCTCCTCAGGGCTGCTCCAATCTACTGTCCACCCAGCCTATACTTGTGCTTGGGATTGCTGTGAACTATGTATAGGACCTTGCATTTGGCCCTGTTGAAATTCATGAGATTTGCATGGGCCCAGGTCTCATGCCAGACGTGGTTCCTCTGGATGGCATCCCCTCTGTCCAGTGTCAAGTGTACCATACAGCTTGGTGTTTGAGAAATGTTTTTTGTTAAGCTTAAATAAGTGAGATTTAAACAGAATGGGTCACTCACAATTACAATACTGTGTGATTTAATCTGCTGTTTGCTTGGCTCTAGTTGCTCAGTATGAGCAGCTGGATTTACTTGGGCCATGAACTGTAAGCTGTGAACTTCCACCCAGATATGTTGGGACAGAGGTGGTTTACTTGCTAGCTGGTACAGTGTTGTGTTTTATCTTTAGCTAGGGAAGAATATTAATAACACACTGATATTTAGTTGTTGTAAAGTGGTTTTTGTCCCTAAGTCTAGGCCTTTTTTCATTACGATGTCCTGAGTGATTAGTGCGCAAGAAACACAAACCAGAAGACAAGGAGGCTGCAGGCATCAGCAGAATCTACAGTTCAACATGATAAGAGCAGTTAACAGCCTGACTATGGGGAGATAGAGGAAGAATCCAGTAAGGTGTTAGAAGATCCCAGCCCAAAAATCACCATTGCACTTGAAATCACATGAAGAGTGTGTGAGGGCAGGTGCATAAATCATAGGGGTCTAATTACCCAGAGGTTTTTTGCTTCTGGGTCAGCTTAAGCTGATCTGTTGCTGTATCACTCTATTAAAATATTTATTTTTCATAAATCTGACACCTTAGATTCTGCTGCAGAAAACCCAGGACAGACCCTGAAGAAGGAAGTGCACCTGAGAATGAGCGTGTGTGCAAGCATTTGGAAGGAAGCCCATCAGCCCCACTGAGAACAGACTCCAGTCCTAGCAAGGAAGGCCTGAGTGGTGTGTGACGTTCTTTGAATGGTGAGAGAAATCTTGGGCTGTGGCTTCTCCTTTAACACTTGGTGTTGTTTACTGATGTTCTGAGAGCATGCTCAATCCTACTGTGTTGCTGACAAAGGTGTTAAACAGTGGCAGTCCCAATACAGACCCCAGAGGAGCATCACTTGTCACCAATGTCCACTTTGACAGCAAGCCATTGACTACAACAAGGTGTTGACTAGCAGCCAATTCCTTATCCACCAAGTGGTCCATCCACTCCATCCCTAAAGCCTGCTTGTCAAAATACCTAAACTTAGGAACAAGACTCAGCTACAGGATCTGAAATCCGTCCATTGAGAACAAACCTAGTGCTGAAGTCTCTTCTTGACTGTTAAGGTGGTTTTTCTATGGGAAGGAAGGTGAGATAGAGATCATTTAACTTATTTCTTGCACACAAGGCATCTTAGGTACAAAAGGCTATAAATAAATACATCAGGACTTCTCTCTGTAAATACATGAAATACTGATTTTACTAAAATTAGCTTGATCAAACCAGTTTATTGGGATTTTCATATTTCTAGTCTTCAGTGAGGGATGAAAACCTTTCTATTTTCAGAAATGTAACTCATTACTTTTAAAATATATAAAACTTTCAAAATACATACTGGAACAATAATTTCTAATCTAGCAGAAAAGATAAGCAAACATGAGGAAACCAGGCCCCTGAAATATCATCTACACCAGAGTTATACTTTAGAAGCAAATTTTATCTTGCTTAAATGAACCTGAGTCATGCTGTTTGGTTCATACAGTGTAAGTTGGATATCTAAAACTGTTTGGATGATTCATCACCTACAAATGACTAAAGCTAGATGAGATGAATCCAGACTGAATGCCTAAACTGAAAAAGTGGCATGCCCCCAACTCCACTCTGTTTTAATCCTGGGTATGTTTAAAGTTTGTAGGCACTGTATTTCCAACATTGACTTAGGGGAAAATTCCCCTAAGCACTCAGAGAAAGACGTCAGCAGTAACCATACATAGCATGCCACACCTAAGACTGCTTTAGAAATTCCAGCAAGGTTTTCTGTCCCTTCCTTATCTTTGGAGTGATTATTTGCTGATGGTTTAACTCCACAGCTTAACCCAAATTGTCTAGGATTTAGAAGGACATGGGTCAATGCACAGTTTTTGCTGCCAGGAAAACATCTACAGTGAGAGCGCAGAAAATATTAAGTATGGAAAAAAACTTCTTTTAACCTGTACATGATGCTTCATGTTTGCTACAATAATTCCACATGATTGAAGCCAAGAAAGAAAGAATAACAGTGCAGCTGAGTGATTAGGTCATCTCCCTGTGAGAAAAGATGCATAGGTAAAATAGTAAAATCTCAGTATGTGGTTAGGGGGGGCTCCCACCTTGGAAAGTTCCTGCTTGCCTTGTTGTATGGATGCTCTCTTAGGAGACCTTCCTTGGCAGAAAAGGGAATTCAAGGAAGGTGAAAGCTCATACCACTGACCTACTGGTTAAAGCAGCAGCACCAATGCATTTAGGCTTTTAAGAGAGAAGATGTAGCTGTCTAAATCCATTAGAGAGTTCAGACAGGGCATCCTGAGTATGAGGAAGCACCTGAAAGCACATCAGCAAAGACACTGAAAGGCTGAATTTGATATGGTTTTCTCACCAATTCTTTCTTAAGTGCCCTGCTCAGTTTGTACTTGGAGACATGTAATGCCCCAGTGACTGTACCAGCAGCCCAGGTATCCAGTGTGCTTTTGTGAATTTCTAGAGGTACTGAAAAGTAAGAATTAAAATAGATATTTCTATTTAATTGAAAATATATGTAAAATTAATTTCATTACCAATAAAATTGAATTCAGATGTAAAACACTTCAACCTCTAATAAAGGTTAGATTTTCTCAGCATTATTTCAGTATACTAGAAAGATTCTCCTGCTCAAAGAGAGCTACTTGGCAATTAGAAGAAAAACATTAAATTTTTAAGGTCAATATAGAATTTATTAAATAATTAATATGTCTTCAAATCCAGTAATGTACGTAGTACATTTTTTCATGTACTTTTACATTTTCATGTACTTCTTTTTCTTCCTTTACCATGATGCTGATATTGGTTTATGCTTGCTTTTTAGATATTGTTCGCAAGTGCCTGTTTTCTTTCTTTTAGGTGAACTGGCAAGTACAGTGCTTTTGTCATTTAATCATCATTGCTCATGGAAAATTCAGGAATGGCTTGAAAGCTGAAAATGTGGCACTGTTTTGTGTTCTAATCAATGAACAAAAAAAGTGGACAATATGGACAAAACCCTAATAGTGAGAGGTCAGATTCCAAAGATATTTTGGTGCCTGGAGATGGAGACAGATGACCAGTGGGAGTTTCAAAATCCCTCCTACAGATTAAATGTCTAACTCCTATTGACTTCAGGGTAAATGAGGCAGTAGCCCCTATAGGCACTTCCGATAATTTCACTAGCCATTTATCTGCATGTTAGACATCTAAGTATTAGCTCCTGGAGACAAGAAGTACTCCCTCAGTTGACTAAATGTATCCCCTTCTTTCATTTAGTAATCTGGCTAGTTTTAAATAAACTTCCTTCTTACAGGGAAATAAAGGGATGCCATATGTTTAAGACAGTTAAAAACAATTAATTAAACCAGTTTTATGCATTTAAATTGATTTTTCATTTCTACCCCAATGCATTGTGATACAAACACCAAATAAAATTATCATTTAGGAGACAGGAGTGTTTTGTCATTTTTCTGAGATAATATGTATGTGAAGTGTAAAAGTCTAAACAAATTAGAATGACAGTCATGCTCTTATTATGTATATTTACATGATAAGATAAAAAACACATTGAAATATATCAAATATACCTTGCATATATAGTTGCAAATCAGCTTGTGCTAATTATTGTGCCAGTCAGAGAGAACAAAGTTGATTCTCAAGTATGAATGCAGAGGAAATCTAAAATCAGCTATGTAATTCAAGGTTTCCTTATCATTGTTTTAAATCCTGATAATTGGAAAATTATGAGCAGATAAAGACTAACAAGAATCTGTAAGCTATAGCCCTCTGAAATATAGTCATATTCTTAAATCTGTTTTTTCCAGAACAACAAGAAATGTTACACTTTGTCCTCAGTTATTGACCCAGATCTGTGAAAATTTCTGTGCCTTAATCAATGCAAACATAGCATAAATAAAATTATCATTTAACAGTGACCTGTTACCTGAGTTTATGATTACCCTTAACTCTGTTCCAGCTTATCACAGGTAACGTGCTGGTAATAATCCATAATATTCCGAATTTTTTGATTTCTGTGTTACACATCACAAGTAATAGCTTCGGCCTCTGAATACTTGAGTTTAAGTCCTTGATTTTCAGAACCTTTGACACTTTGCTTCTCTGTGTAAATCTGGATAACAAAATAGAGGAAAAACAGCTCTGCTTAAGGAAAGGGAAGAGCACAGCCTGAATCTCACACTATCAAGTTGAAAAGAGCATATACGTGATGAAGCTTGTATGTATTATCACTGTGCTCTGCAAAAGCTTTTCTTAAAATTGCAGGGAATGTAGATCAAATCATATTGTAAAACAGGAGATGAAAAATAACATTAACTTCTTTTCACTGTCACTCAGGCCAAAGTATTTTTTCTCTTGGTTTTCTAAATCCTATTGCATCTTGCTGAGAAAGCTGGGAAGAGCAGAGAAGGGGAGGGAGCTAAATTTTCTTAGTGAGTGCATGAATAACAAGACCTGTGTGCATAACTTTTCTGCACCACTTGGAAAATTGCCTCTCACTGCATTTCTTTGAGGCTTGAAGAAAAACCTTTTTTATTGCTAAGGGTTATATAAGGCCTAAGCTAATATTTGATGGTATGGAAACAATAATGTGACATCCTTCCAGTAAATACAGCTTTGGGGTGTTCAGCATGCTTTACAGTAATGGCATTCCTTAGTCATTTATTTGTGTTGTGAGCAGCTGGAAAGAAAGGAAAAAAAAACCACAAACAAAATTAAACAGGTACACTTAGAGGAACTGCCTTATCTGAGAATTGAGAAATATGATCAGTTTTTCTATACAAACTTCTACCTTTTACCTATGACAGGGCTTGATCTCCTCCATGCCAGATTTGGTTTCATGTGTAAATACTTTAGGGTGTACTTACCCTAAACCATTTCATTAGAACCAGTGGCTGACTCCAACACTGGCTAATTTGCTTTATCTAATTATGAAGTCCTTGTTTAGCCCCTTTTGTCCTCCAGCAGTCCCCATTCCTTCTGCACAAGGGAGTGTGTGGGCCACAAAAGGCCTCAAAAGGCCCTTTTGGTTTTCTCTGTGCTAACAGAAGAGCAAGAGGGACCTTAAAGCTGTCCTCACTGGCCAGAGTATCCATAGCCAGCAAACAGCTGCTGGAACTTTGGAAACTTCTGCTGTTCTTGTTTTAATTTGGTGTTGCATCAGCCTGAAAGTGGAGGCAGCAGAGATTAGGGGAGCCTGGCCAAATTTGTGAGAGTTTGAAACATCTGAAGGAAGAAGGGGAGGACTCAATTCTTTCATGCACACAAACACAGAGCAGAGTAAATCTTAACCTCCAAGTTCCCTTCTCTGCTCAACAGCTGCCAGCATGGTGAAAACAAGGTGCTCTTCTCCTAGGCATAGCTGTTCATGTGTGGGATACCTTTCCCAAGGTTTCAAGCAAGCAGGTTCCATACCTGGGACTAGCTGCTGTGCTTGGGTGGGGGCTAGTGCATATCACTGTAGCAGTCCTGGGATGGGAGATGAGCTGTGTCAGGGAATCTGATGGACCTTCACCTCCTGGGGGCTTCCCTGAGGTGCCTGGGGGTCTCTGCTTCAAGAACAACTGTTACTGTTGATATGTCAGCGCTGTATGTACTGAGAGAAGATCTTCCCTCTGTCAACTCCCAGGCATTGTCTGTGAGATGTGGCACAAATGGTACATAATGTCTTCTCATTCATTTTAAAATAAGAGACCAACAACTCAGATTTTCTCT
Organism: Camarhynchus parvulus; assembly: GCF_901933205.1. Classification (NCBI taxonomy): domain Eukaryota; kingdom Metazoa; phylum Chordata; class Aves; order Passeriformes; family Thraupidae; genus Camarhynchus; species Camarhynchus parvulus. The sequence continues at coordinate 46,942,320 of NC_044601.1, forward strand.
CTCATGTCTCACTGAAGAGCTTATGTGTTAAAAGCACTTGTATAAAGTTGCTGTATTATGAAGTATGTATTTATTATTTTCATGCTTGCAACAGTCTGACAGAAGACAAGAGGAGATGACAACTGAAGGGAATATAGAAAAGAGAAGAGGTACATTAGAAGATCATGAAGAACATTTTGTCAGCTTGTTCTTGCTTGTATACTGACCTGATTAGATGAAATACATGTGTACATTTATTCCATACCAGAAATAAATGATGGTGATACATAAAGATTTTACAAGTACAACTTGGAAGTAAAACAACTACAGTTGAAAATGTGAGCAATTATATAAACCATGTGCCTTACTGTCGCCTTTTTTGTGCTTTCTACTTGCGTTTCATGGAACATGGCTATTGAAATGTTTTGAAAATATTTTGACAGTGTTTGATGTAGAATTTTTTGCCCTTCCTCCTGCCTAGCACGAGATGTTAATAAGTGCAAGTTCTTGCAAAAGTGGAATCAGGTCAGTGTCTTATCTGGCTCGTAGATGCTTCCTACCACAGAACAAATGTCCTAAGTCTTCTTATGTCTAATATTTATAGCTAATATTATGCTCCTCTGGAAAGAGTTTTCCCCTCAGGAAAGAGGGGAAACACCTGCTGCATTTTACTAAAATAACTTTGAAAATTGTGGCATTCTTCATCTGTTCCATTTTGGCAATCCCCAAGCAGCTAGTTCTCTTTGGGTGAGGGCTCCTTGCAAAAAGAGAGAAAAAGGAAATCAATTCAGTAAAGCTTGAGAGCTGGAGAGCTAACAATAGGCAGGCTCCTGGGGACAGATCCTTCTTTGGAGTAAATTGCCTCAGCTCTTCCAGATTTACAACAGTTTAGACCAGAAAGAAGCTCCCCATTTGAGCACTATACTGCTCCCTTTGGGAATAAGAATAGACCATTTCAACACAGATATTGGAGGAGATGTACAATCTTTGCTTCTATTTATAAAGTGTAAAAAGAGGCAATCTCTTCAAATTGTGGGAGTTTATCTTGAAGTTTATATGATATTCTTTCATAAATTGCTGTTGTAGCAAGAAATTGAAGCCATTTATCAGCAGGTATTGGAGATGTTACAATGATGCATTATGATACATTTAGCTACCAATATTTAGCTATCAATATGATACATTTATCATCAATATCTAGCCAATACTACCAATGATTTAGCAGGAGAGGTTAGATGAAAATACTCTGATGTATCATTAGGGAGACAGAGTGTCTGGAATGAAACACTCAAGTATCATTTGTATTTCTTCTGCTACTCTGTCCCAAAATTGCATCACTGCCAACCAGGGGGAATCTTAGAGTGTGTTTTCCCTTTACAGGTAGGAAGTTTTGACTCCTTACACAGAAGTTTGCACAGTTGTGATTCCTGAAATTACCAATATCCAGGTGAAAGTCATGATCTAACTTCAAAGTATGTGATTTGAGCATACACAGCCTATTTTATTACTTGTGTTACTAATTATAGTCAGACAAAAGGAGCTAAATATTGCAGGTTTACATTTTGAGGCTTTTTTGTCCAACCAATTTTCAAAAGTATAATACCATAAAAGCAGGTTAATAAAAAAATGTGCACTCCAAATCCTGAGCTCAGAGCACTCAAAAAGTGGCGCTAAAACAAATGTCTGAATATGTTGGCTAAAATGGACTTGTGTAGGCTGCCTGTCACATGAGCAGTCATTTCTCTTGCAAGACAGCTGAAATACAAAATCTTAGAATCACAGAAGGGACTGGGTTGGAAGGGATCTTTAAAGTTTATTTACTCGAATCAGCAATGAGCAGGGACATCTTCAGCTAGGTCAGCTTGATCAGAGCCTTGTCCTACCTGCCCTTGAAGGCTCCCAGGGATGGAGCATCTGCCCTTCCATATCCTCTTTCACATTTTTCTCAGCATTTCAGCTCATGGGTGAATAGTAAGCTGTTGAGGACAGCTAGCTATCCATGAGTATATAATTTTGTAACTGAGTATTGGATAGCCAAAAGTAGGCAGCCATGAGTAGAAGTTGCAAATAGCACTCCTGTTTTCTGGAAATGAGCAGTTCAGTTTAGCAAGGACAGTCACGGAAAGAAATATCCCCTTGTGAGAGACTGGAGAAAATTATTATTGGCAAAAAACAACTGTGATGTGGGTGTGGGTGTGGGTGTGTGCAGGGGGGGTGGGAGGTAGGGCAGGGCAAGTTCTGCGAAGGTGGAATGGCGCACTGCTCCATAGCCCACCCCTCTGGAGCCTCCAGTCCAGCCCATAATGGCTGTCAGTCACTGGCACAGCAGAAGCAACCCTGCCCCAGAAGACCAAATCTGGAGGTGGGGAATGGCCAGACCAGGTAAAAAACATTGCACAGAACTGCACACAGATGCCTTGCTATTGTCCCTGGATTTTGTGGCAGCTGGATCCAAGGTGGTAGCTACATTCTTCTTTTCTCTCTCTTTTTTTGTCTTTGTCCTTTTTTTTTCTCCTAATTTACTTTTCTTGAGATCTAGGTAATTTAAAGTTGGATGGGTTAGAGTTTACTAAGTCAATGTTTTGTAAAATACTTTATTCTGATTGAATGTTTGCCTTAATTTTTGCTAGGTTCTTGATCTTCTCAAGTTTGCCAGTAAAGCTTGCTTTTCAACCTCCAGGGAACTTTTGTCAAGTTATCTTTTGTTCCATCTCAGGGAAAAGTAGTACCTTACACCACTTTTAAATAAAGTGCTAAGTGAGGGCTGGGGCTTTAGACCCCTCTCTGCAGTAAAGACATTGAGGGGCTAGAGCATGTCCAGAGAAGAGCAACAGAGCTGGTGAGGGGCCTATACACTAAGTGATATGAGAAGCAGCTGAAAGAGCTGGGTTTCTTCAGCTTGGAGAAGAGGAGACTCAGGGGAGACCTTATTATTCTCTACAGCTGCCTGAAAGGAAGGTGTAGCCAGGTGGGGATCAGCTTCTCCTCTCAAATAACGGGCAACAGAGCCAGTGGAAAATGGATTCAAGTTGCACAAGGGGTGGTGTAGATATCAGATATCAGGAAAAATTTCTTCACTGTCAAGCCTTGGAACAGGCTGCCCAGGAAGTGTTCAAAAATCACGTAGATGTGTTTAGGGACATGGTTTAGTGATAGACCTGGTAGTGTTCAGTTAATGATTTGACTCGATGATCTTAGAGGTCTATCCCAGCCTTAATGATTCGATAACTCTCTTATTCTTTATTTCAATTTTGTGTACACATATTAAGACTGCAGAAGTCTTAATATGTGTACATATTGGTTATGTGGCAGTTCAGCTGTGGCCCACTGAAGACAGTAAAAACATTCTTGTTTGCATTAATGCTTGTCCCTAGTATAATTTGACATCCCTAACAGCCATTCAACGACATCACACATCACCATGACTTCCAGAACAGCGGCTCTGAAACAGGTTTTGCTCTAATATTTTTGCAATTAATCATGCTGAAGTGAAGAGAAAGTGTTTTCAGTAAGTTTATTCAGTCTTCCAAAATCTCTGTTCAGTCCAAAAGTCTCTCAGTGCCTCATTTTGGTTACGTGCAGCTTTATTAATCAACAATGTATGGGCAGTAACTTTCTGTGAACATAAAAGCAAATCAGACATGCAAACCTCAAAAAGATATGAGAATCTCAGATTGAGCTGACAGCTGAATAAGTAATGTGAAAGTTGGTCAAATAAATCATGAAAGTATTAGGAAAAAGTGTATTTCAGGGGAGTTCTAAAATAAAAAAATGGTTGTGCTTAACAAAAAAAGGCAAAGTTTTTTGCATGTGTCTGAATCCTGATGATAATAAGATAGAAAATAAAATGCCATCATACTTTTTACAATAATAAATACTTTTCCTGCTCTGGAATGCTGTCCTCAGTTCTCCTTGCTGAATCTAAAAGACACATTTGCAGAATTAGGCTAGGTTTGTACTGCACCTGAAAAGAAGAGCAGAAGACAGCCCAGAGCTGATTGTTCTCCCGGCCTCAGATAATACCACTGTGCCTGCATGTGTTCAGGCTGAGCTTTTCACTGCACTCAAGGTAGAATGGGCTGCTGCTGAATCCTACCATGTGCCTTTATCGAAGTCCAATGTTATGTCCAAACAATGGAAAGGCGAAGTAGATTAGACTCAAGGTCAAGGCTGAACATAGGATCAATGTGGCAAGTGTTGGAGAGGCCCCAGAAGACCTGGAGAATGAAAATCATTAGAAGAAAATGCAGATAGTTGTAGGCATAGAAAAAAAAACTCACATGCAGATAAAGGATCAAGGGATTTTATTTATTTTCTATGGAAAAAAAAAGGATGTGATAAAAATATTTAAAATTACAAATAGCCTGTAGAAGACACTTTCTGTCTTACAACACAAATGCTGTTTGTGTTGTAGACAGAAAGGAAATAAAAAATAAGAAAGACAGCAAATTCAGAATGGTGAAAGGTTTTTTTTTACCTGGTAATTAGCTAAACAGTCAGTGTCACAGGATATCAGTGAAAGCAGAACTCCGAGGAAGAATCAGCTTTTGCTGTGAAAAACTAAATGCAATGTGTTGATGCCAAAGAGCTTTGGAAGAGACATAGATGTTGAGCTTTGAGGAATAAGCTAGTCTCTGGATACCAACTACCAGCAGTTAATTCACAAATTACTTTCACAAGGAGTACTGAGCTCACATGTTCTTCCTGTTCATGCTACCTTCTGCAGCAGATGCCTCTATGGACAGGGCACCCTAGCCTAGACTAGTGATCATAAAAGTTGCTTGTCTCCTAGTTTAAATTGTTTTTAAACATTTAAATCAAAGGACAAATTGTGGTAGCTGAACATTTTCAGTCTTGAAGAAAAGTAGAGGAATGGTTACAATGTTCAGACTAGAGGTATATTTAGTCATGATTTATTACATGCGCTTGCTTAGTACTAGTATTTAGAGCAACACTGTAGAAACTAGATGCCCAGCCCTTTAAAACTTTATTGAAGAAAAGCAACTCTTTGTGCTACCAGACACTGATCCCACAGAAGAAAATTATCTAATCAGAATGAAAAATGTCACATAACATTTAGTGTTGACCTGACACTTGCTAGAGGAACAATTTGGTGAAATGGCAAAGATCAGTCTTCTCATGTTGGATTAAAAATTTGGGAAACAGGAACTAAGCAAAAGAGCTGCAACAAAGGCCAGCAACTATATTCACAAGGAGCACTTCCTTGTGGCTTCTTTGTACTTGCATCCTGGGCTCATTAAAATAAAGCACAGAGAAACAGTGATATGGTTTTTTCATACAGTCAGGGTGTGAACATACAAGGTGTCCTTGGGTCTCCCTGCTTATACAGAACTGTTACATTTCCACCAATAAGCAAACCCCGTGTTTAAATGGGTGCTTTCAACCATGGGCAAGGCTGTGAGCAGGGATGAGGGTCACCATCCATGTGGCATTGACAGAGCAAAATTAATTCAGTTTGACATTCTCTTATGATAGTCTTGGTTTTGAGTTAAGATAAGAATTGACATTATTTTAAGAGAACTTCTGATCAGATTAAATTGTTTTTAGTGTAATTGGAAAAGCACTAATGAAAAAGGGGAGGCAAAAAAGAACAAGAGATCCTCCGAGAGCTGCATGCTAGCATTAGTGAGAAGAATTTAAATCAGTAATGAACTATACAAGTTTGCTGCACACATCTCTAAAAGATATACTAAAACGTCACATTCTTCAGTCTGATTTTTTTTTGTTACAAGGCAAATTAAAATTACGTCTACATTCTGTTTTTTTAAAGGACAATTCAGAGACTTACAGAGATGTGGGTTATTTGGGATTGTTCTCATAGATAATTTTGCAACATTTTCTGTAGTCTTCAAATACAAAAAATACATGGGTAGATTCTGTCATGCAAAGTAGGCGTACTGTCCTAAAGCACAGCTATATAATTATGTTCTCCTTTTCTTGTAGAGTAGGATAACTATTCAAGTGAAATGTGCTCTCTAATCCAGCTAAGTACCTTTGATACAAATGGAGTTCAGGCAACTTTAAATACGTGTTGTGCAAAATTCACAAACTTATACTTTTAAGATTTTGTTCTCCTTTTTCTTAACCCAGAAGAGAATACACATGCAATTTTAGTAAAATAATCTTTTGGTACATCTACAGGGACCATTTCTGATATAGAATTAAATTGTGGTGCAGGCAGAGTCTTTTATTACATTTACATGACCCCATAAAGATAACTTTAATAGTTCCCCATAGAGCAAAATCCTCCTTAATTTTGTTAATTATTTCCCCCCAGTTATGCTTAGCTATGTCTTCTAATTCAGTATTGATCTTGATAGTGAGGTCTGTCAAATACTTAGCAATCTACTTAAATCCCCATCCGGGAGAAAGGTTTAAGGGACAGATCCTTGACAGAGCTGATACTTTAGAACTGCACCAATAATTTTAAGCAGAAATCCTTATTTTCTGCCCTTTTTTTCCCCCTTTTTTCTTTTTTTTTCTTTTTTTAATATGCTGGTAAATGAGCGTGTATTACATTACAGAAATAAAGTATTGAGCATGATTTTTATCTAGAGGTTCTAAAATTGCTTTTCACTAATTGACTCACAATTCTATAACTGGCAATAGAGATGAAAGACTCCACATCCCCACAAAAGAGATAGTCACAAGGGAAGAGCCTATCCCACTCCGTCTGCTTTGGCTGGCCCTCAGTGAACAGCAAACACAGAACCCTAGCAAAACAGAAATCAAACATTTGTATAACCAATGAACTGATAGTCTTGTCTCATGCCTGGAATTCCTAGTGCCTAAGGCAGTTTTTAAAATTGCATTAGGAGTGCATTTTCAAAGCAAATTTTCTGACCATCACTACTTGCCTTTCTTCACGTTACAGGGTGGTGATGGAGTGCACAAACTGGATTCCCTTGGGATTAATAAGCAACTGAAGATGCATGCCAATTTCTAATGAGCATTCTGTCCATGTGAGCCTAGGATGTCTTCATCCATAAAACCTGTTCAGTTTAGAAGCAGGTTCTTCAGCACTGTTTCATGCTGAATATCTGTTCTCACTTTGCTTGTTAAGGCAAGTGTATTTTAGAGGTAAATTCTGCCGGTCTAGTGCTTGTTTGGTAATTAGAGTAAGTAGCTCTAACTAATCTTTACATTTATGTCGAAATCGAAGGCCATTCTGCCATCCACTCTCCTATCCCACCATCCATTCTGTCCATGATATCTCATTGTACACAGCAGCAAATATCCTGAAGAGGGTACAAACTTACTCAAGTAATTTTATTTGAACTTTTGAAATTCTGATCTGGTTATGAGAGCATAATACTATGACAAAAAAAACCCTAAAACAAAAAAAAAAAAGTTGCTTGGCCATAGTTTATCAGGTAAATCAGAGGTATGAACAGATGTACATTCTTGATTTTTGTTCACACATAATGAGTTGGTGTAGAAGCATTTCAGAGCCCTCAGCACTCCCAAGAGCAGTGTAAATGTTCCCCACTAGCATTGTCACTACCAGGCAGTGCCACACCAACCCTCAGCTTATCTATGCAAAGATGTTGGTATTCTCTTCCTCCACTGATTCTAGTTTTAAGGCCTCTCAGTGAGTCCCTCTGTCTTATGCCCAAAGATGTGTCAGTACAGGTGGATCCTGTCAGGCCTCATTCCTGTCCCGTCATACCAGCTCTAGCATGGTTTTTGCATGTCTTTAATCAAATGAGCCATTCACACTCAGGTACCCATATATTTTTTAATCCTGTAACACCAGAAAAGAGAGACTGTATTCATATGATTCTTACCTACTTCAGAGCAGTCCTTCTTCACACATGAGAAAATACATCAGCTTGGCAGTGCATATAAAATAATTATCTATCCTATGATAATCTATTCACCTTTTTGCACAAATTGTTCAGACAGACATCTTCTCACACGATCAAAGCTGGAATGCTGGTAATTTTCAAAGTACGGATGTGTTGTGCTGGAAAAAAATTTCATATATCAGCTGGCAACGCTGCAGAATTAAGTATGGGATTGGTATTTCCTACACAGATTCAGTTTCGCCATTTACCTCTGCCCTTAAGTAACTACCTCTAATATCAAAAAGAAAAAAAATGGAGCAATGTGCTCGAAGCAATAGTTTAGGCTAGTTTATCTATTTCTTAACTCATTTGGAGAAAGTATTTAAAAGAAAGAGATATCATATACTATAAATTACTAAGGAGAAGGAATTAAAGGATCTTAAGAGAAGGAGGCAAGGTTAATTTATATTTTGCATTAAACAACAGTATGGAAAGCTATGGGTACTACTAATTCCTTTCTGTAACATGGATACCATTGTTTTTGAAAAAGGAGGATGAAAAACTGTTAAAAACTCTTCTAAGTGGTGCAAATCTTGAAAGTTTCATAAAGAAATTACTGAGAGCATGGTTTTATATTGGAAGTAAGCACTTGTGTGATGCAAATAGAACTGGTGAGACAGCCTTCATGTGAGGTCAGTTTCAGAGCTTGCAAAGCATTTCTAAAATTCCACGTGTTTATAACTTATGCAATAATTCATGCTAAAATCAAATATACACTTGATTATACTGAGACACCTTTAAATATGACTTCCCACCAGAAACTCCTCTTTCTTTCTCTCTGTTCAGAAAAATGGAAATTTTACATTTGAGAACTACAGAACAAGTCACTTGGTGTGGTAAAATTATACATTTATTTTGTTTCTCTAAGTAGGGAGAAGCTGAACACATAACAATGTGGAAAATATTCTCGAGGGAAATCTAAACATCTACTTTTTTATGAAATAAAGAATTGTAACCATTTTATTTGCTTTAAATCAGTGCCCATGAACACACTCATATCTTGCCCTTGCATTCTGAACTACTCAGGAAGAAATTTTTGTCTATAATTCCACGCCAGTGCAGCACTATTGCCCTTATTTGAATTATGTAAGGAAACAGCTTCTTATAGCGCTTGCCTCCTCTTCATTCAAGACAACAGGTATTGAAATCAAGAATAACAGTACCTGACACTTTCAATTTAGCAAACAAGTAATTTTTAAAATGAAAAATTAGCTTCCCATTCTTGAGCTCTATCATTGTTTCAACCATAGTCCACTTGAGTGTATATAGCTACAGAAATCAGAGTGATTTCATACTCATGTGAAGGGACTTATGCATGTACTTTAGCAGTGTTGAAACATCCTTAAAATGCATTTTTCCAGAGTTGCATATAAGTATCATAAACTCCTCTTTCTCATTGATATTTCTATTTTTTAATGGTAATAAATTCATTACTAACTATCTGAGAGCTTAAATCTAAACAAAACTGCAGGTTTTGTAAAAGCAAAGGCAGGCTTAGAAGCTCTCTAGTTCATTCCTTCCCCATTGCCATTGCATCAGACTGGCAGTAGATCTATTCCCAAACTGCAGCCTTTGTGATGTTCTATGTGGAAAGCCATCAGAAAGCACTGACTGATCACACCACGAAGTGCTCTCTTTGATGCACTTTTACCTGGCATTGGACAACAAGTTCCTGTTTCCTAATGCATCTCTGCAACCAATTCGGTTTAGCTGTATTGAACGCTGTAGAAACTGAACATTTGTAGAAATAGGTAAACAACTATAACATGTGTTTGCTCTTTCATCCTTTATAACATGTGCTTACTCTTTCATTCTTCCCTGCAGCTTTAATTACACTTAGAGGAATGGTCCAGAGGACAGCTACTTCTGTTTTCAAGAAACTGTGATGATGAAATCATGATATTGTCAGGTTTGAATGTGGAAAAGAAGCAGTGTCAAAGATCATTGACAAGCAGTATCTGTAAAGCTCCACAGAGATTGGTTGGAGGGTTTTTGTCCCATGGAATCCTGCAGAGATTTTACTATGTAACAGTACTTGGCAGTATTTTTTGGTCATACCACTCAAAACTTTAAAAAATAGCCATGGGATTTATAGTATATGTGGTTTTGATCACAAGTTTACTTGTGCGCTCCTTGTACAAGGAAAGCTTGGAGATGTAGGAATGACACTAGAAAAAGGGTGTGTGCAGACAGACTTCCCCCAAAAGATTTGACATCTGCACGGGCAGGAAGGGAGGCTTTGGACTTTTGCTAGTTTGTCACACCATGGTTTCTATCATGATGATTTTATTAGACTTATATCAAAGCAAGGAAAAGTCAGGATTTGGATGTTCATATCTGAAGTTTTATCTGATGAGCAACTGATGCTTCAGACGCTTTCAAAAGTCTTCATGAAAGTGGAAAAATACTTTCAGCCATCTTATATGCAGGCAAAAGAGAAGGATTTACATGGATTTTGTGATATGCCACATTAACCAGTGAACAATGCTCTTCTCCAGCTTTCAGAAACCAGGGATGCTTCATATTTTACATACAAATAACATGGTGTGAGTGCACATTTCTGTTTTTGAAGGATATATTTTCTGTTCAATGTCTGTCACATTTTATACAGTGGTAAATCTGTAAACATTTGATGTTTCCTACTGGTCACTGTATCTCTTCATGCTAGTATACTACACATCCTGGGTATGAAAGACTTTCATCAGGAATTATGTGTAGATTCCAGCATTAATTAAACCAGCTATATAGTAAAGAGCCTTTATTTTATAACTTTGTTCATAGACAGTAAGTTTATTACATCTTATATTTTTACTTATCTTTTAAATAAAATTGCAGTTATTTCAAGGTAAAATGTAGAACAGGCGTACATTAGTTTCATTAAAAACTCCACTCTCCACCTTATCATAGAAATTCACTCCCAAATTACTGTTACAGGTACTATTCCTATTTTCTACATCTGCAAAGACCTAATCAAATAATCTGGACAGAGTACATCAGGAAGATTATGAATAAGATGATAGTTTCAGCAAATAAAATGTCCAAGGACAAAAATAATCCTAATAAATGTATGTGAGCTTTTGTTAGAATGTCAGATTCTGGTAAATTATGCTGTGGAATTTTACTGGAAAATTTCAAGAAAAAAGTATTCTTCCCTCTCATGATACGATACAAATTGTTAAGGAAAAATATACTTGTTGGAGTCTTATAAAGACAGGTATAGTTATGTTAAAGAACAATTAGTGCTTATTAGAGACCAGTGAAATTGTATTCAGTAAACTGGTTTGTTGTTCTTGTGTGGCAGAGATATTTTTTCTCTTTGTTGGTTGGAATTTTAGTTTTCCCTGGTCCCAAATAGCTTTGTTCTATTTGTATAGTGGTAGCTGAGGTTATTGTAACAGGTTTCTACTCGTTGTAAGTAGGAGCTGATCTGGAACTGAAAGCATGCTCACTGATTGATTGCCTGTCTGCAGGCAGTGGACAGAATCTGTGTTTCTTTTCAAGTTCAGAAAGATTCAAAAAACAAATCTAGAAGGTCTAATTTTTCCAATTAACACTGTGAAAGGAGAGTCCACTTCTACTGAATTAATTAAAATACTGTAATGATACAGTTTTAAATTAGGTAATGAGTAGTTAATGTCAGCTTATGATCTTGGTTTTATTCATGCAAATCTGAAAGTGTTTCATTTATGTCAAGAGAGTTGCTTCATTCAGGGGTGGGCTCATTAGCAGAACCAAAGGAACTAAATACAAAATAAATACATCATTATAAGATACAATTTAAAGTGTATCTTTTATTCTAAACACTATAAGCCACATCAGAATAACTGAAAAATGTATTTGTTTCTTCCTTCTTCTTATTTCTTCTGTTGTGTCATGTATTGCACTAACTAGCAATTTTATACATGCTGTGTACCAAATTCTAATCTCACAGATACCTAAAATGGAAGTGCAAAGTCAGGCTCTGGATATATGGAGTTCAGCATATCCAAAACAAAGATTATTTAAAAAAAAATAGAAGACTATAGAAAATGCCAGCCTAAGATCTAGTCTTAATTTAACCTTAACAATGCTATAGAATAAAATTGAGATTAACTGCTCTTTGTTTTTATTAAATACAGTGGGCTTAATTCAGCCAGAAGAGATGCAGCTAAGTATCTCTTCAGTGGGAAATTAATTCAGTGCATGACAGCAATTCATAGAATTTGATGAAATTGATATAGGAAAAAAGAGGTATAGGAAAAAGGCTGCAGCATGAGGAGGATCTGTATTCAAAGATCTACACAATGACTGATTGTGCTTGAAAACAAAATATTTACTCAGTTTCAGATCTGACTTAGTTTTTAAGTTGGGATCAACTACTTGAAATAATTCCCCTTTCATACATTTCACTTACATGAAGTTTTACATTTAAAATAAAATAAATTTTAAAAAATAATGCCCCCTCCTCAAATAATACAACTTAACCTAAGAATTTGTTATATTCAAGAATATAATCTAACAGATATGTTTAGTGAAAATCCCAGCCTTGATGGAACCACTGATAGACCAGGTTTCATGCCAGACCAGTGATTTCTGTATTTGAGCCAAAATTCTCTGAAGTGTTTTGAAGCCCTTAACTTAACACTACTGAGCAAAGCCAGTCAGATTTCTGACTTTCTTACTAAAATGAAAATGGTAAAAGACCTGAAACATTAAAATAATTACTTGATCCTTCTCTGTATGAGGCCAGCTTTGAATGTATAGAATTTATTCTGATATTGAATTGAACCAGTTCTGAACAACTAAAGGAAGTTGTAATTTATGTTGATCTGTGAAAAAACCCCTCTTTTGTTGCATGATTCTCTTAAGTAGCTTTCCTGTTTGCTGTTGTATTGGGATAGCAAGCCTCTAAAGGAGGTGAAGTCTGCTTTTACATGCAAGTGCCTAGCTCCTATTGAAGCCAAGTCAGCTGCAGAGCTCAATATAGGTGTAAAACTGGTGATTCTTAACAGTGGGGTGGATTAGTGGCAAGGTAATCCAAGGATTACACAGACCTAGCAATTGAAAGTAATCCTCAAGTAAGAATATGGTTAGAAGTGGGTCATCTTCAGGAGTGTTTTTTACCTCTTGGCAAAAAGGTGGGGGAAAGCAACATTATTTGAGCAACATTCTATAGTATAGGGAATTTTATCTTTTACAATTTATTTTAAAGCACTATGAAATGTGTTCT